>NW_005200580.1:79446-82001 GCF_000372725.1 Emiliania huxleyi CCMP1516
GGAGGCGCGCCATATCTCCCCACATAACTCCCCACATCTCACCCACATCTCACCCCACCTCGCCACATCTCCCCACACCTCCCCACGCCTCCCCACGCCTCCCCACATCTCCCCATCTCTCCCCACATCTCCCCATCTCTCCCCATCTCTCCCCATCTCTCCCCATCTCTCCCCATCTCTCCCCACCTCTCCCCACATCTCCCCCACATCTCCCCACATCTCCCCACGATCTGGGCCTGCAGGGTGGTCGACCAGACTATCGAAGAGATGGACTCACTGCTGCAGACGGGCAGGCAGGAGAGAGCGGACCAGCGGCAACGCGCGGCCGCCTCCGCCTCCGCCTCCGCCTCCGCCGCCGCCTCCGCCGCCGCCTCCCCCTCAAGGGCAGCGCGGGCTTGGGCCAGTTTAGCGACGAGGCGGACGACGGCAGCTGTCCGGGCCGGGGGCACGTCAGTCAGTCCGTACTAAAGGAGTGCGTCGTTGTGTTCCTCAGGAGGAGGATGGCTTCTTCGGCGAGGACTTCTTCGGCGAGGGCGGCGCGGCGGGCGAGCCTCCGCCGCCTTCTCCGCTCGCGGGCGGCGGGTATGGCTCGCCATATCTCCCCAGATCTCCCCAGATCTCTTCAGATCTCCCCTATCTCTCCCCTATCTCTCCCCCATCTCTCCCCCATCTCTCCCCCATCTCTCCCCTGTCTCGCCATGTCTCGCCATGTCTCGCCATGTCTCGCCATATCTCCCCATATCTCCCCCATATCTCGCCATATCTCGCCATATCTCCCCATGTCTCCCCCATATCTCGCCATATCTCGCCATATCTCCCCTGCAGGTACGGCCGCCTTCCGCCGCGGCCGTCGATGGACGAGGAGGGCGGTGGGGAGGGCGAGGGGGGCGAGGGGGGCGAGGGGGGCGAGGGGGGCGAGAAGGACGGCTCGAGACCTCGCGAGGCTGGCTGGGGGGCGTCAGCGGCGGGCGCTGGCGACTGGCCGGCGAGCTGCGCGGGCGGCGGGTGGGGCGGCGAGGGGGGCGGGTGGGGCGGCGAGGGGGGCGGGTGGGGCGGCGAGGGGGGCGGGTGGGGCGGCGAGGGGGGCGGGTGGGGCGGCGAGGGGGCAGGGGGGGAGGAGGGGGAGGGCGCGAGGGGGCGGGCGAGCGGCTCCTCACAGCAGAGGCGCGCCTGGCGTGGCCCGGGGGAGGGGGAGGCGGAGGCGGAGGCAGAGTGGGTGCGCGCTGCGTGCACGCTCCGCAACCCTCTGCCAGCTCAGCCCTAACCCCGACTGAGCCCCTCTCCCCTTAGGCGTGCGCTGCTTGCACGTTCCGCAACCCCTCGAGCGAGCGTCGCTGCAGCATGTGCGAAGCCCTCCGCGGCGCGAGATGTAGCCGAGATATAGCCGAGATATAGCCGAGATATAGCCGAGATATAGCCGAGATATAGCCGAGATATAGCCGAGATATAGCCGCGTGCGACGCCCTCCGCGGCGCGAGAGCCTAGAAGGGGAAGATCTCCCCATATCTCCCCACACCTCGAGAGCCTAGAAGGGGAAGATCTCCCCATATCTCCCCACACCTCGAGAGCCTAGAAGGGGAAGATCTCCCCATGTCTCCCCACACCTCGAGAGCCTAGAAGGGGAAGATCTCCCCATATCTCCCCACACCTCGAGAGCCTAGAAGGGGAAGATCTCCCCATATCTCCCCACACCTCGAGAGCCTAGAAGGGGCAGATCTCCCCATATCTCCCCACACCTCGAGAGCCTAGAAGGGGCGGACGCATTCCTGTACACTGCATTCGTCCTCCAACCGGCGCTCGGGAGGACACGTGCTGCGCTGTACTCCGCCGTCTTCCGCTGCATTCCTTGTACTCGCGCCCGTGCAAACCCCGCACCGTGCCGTCTTCCCGCCCCCGATGCTGGACGCCTCACCCACTAGGCTCGAGTCTCCCGGGGTCCAATGTGTCTGAGGCGCGCCTGCCCCCTCTCCTGCTCCCTTCTGCTCCCCTCGGCTCCCCTCGGCTCACCATGGCTCCCCTCGGCTCCCCTCGGCTCCCCTCGGCTCACCTCGGCTCCCCTCGGCTCACCTCGGCTCCCCTCGGCTCCCCTCGGCTCCCCTCGGCTCCCCTCGGCTCCCCTCGGCTCCCCTCGGCTCCCCTCGGCTCCCCTCGGCTCCCCTCGGCTCCCCTCGGCTCCCCTCGGCTCCCCTCGGCTCCCCTCGGCCAGTCTCGGCTAATCTCGCCTCCTCTCTGCCACTCTCCAGGCGCAGGGGCGAGGGGGCCGCGCCGCGTCGCAAAGCAAGGCGAGGCGGGGCGGCGGGCTCCCGACCAACCGCAGCGAGCCCCGCGCACCCCAAGCCAAGCGAGCGCTGCTGTGCAACCCGTTCGCGACGGCGCAGCTGGAGGAGGAGGAGGAGGCGGTGCTGCCCGACAAGCACGCGAAGGCACGACCCCCTCCCCCCCCCTAATAAGATTCCCAATTCTAACCTCAATTCAAAGTCTGGCTAAACACGGACCTGTCTATTATCTTCGGAGTCGAGTTCCCCCAGCGGCTTGCCACGGACCCCTCCCCTTAC
>NW_005200580.1:82103-83286 GCF_000372725.1 Emiliania huxleyi CCMP1516
CACTGAATTGCAACTAGTCAAGCTGCCTCTACGGCTAGGCCCAACCAGCTCCTTCATTCCATCGACCATTACGATTCATTACTCCAGTGGCTCATTGTGGCCTTAACTAGTTAACTAGGCCTCCGCCGCCGAGATATGGGGAGATATGTGGAGATCGCCTTAATTACTTACTAGGCCTCCGCCGCCGAGCAGCTGCAAGCGCGCCCGCGCCCCCGGCGCAAGTTCCTTCCTCTCGCTGCCCTCTCATCGCCTCGGGGCGCCGCGCGCCGCGTCGAGTACGCCCACCACGCGGCCCGCGGCCGGCAGCAAGAAGAAGCCGCGCGCGCGCGGCGCGTCGCTCGGCGGCCCGCTCGGCGGCCAGCCCGGCCTGGCGACTTTCTTCCGGCCCGCGGCGTGACGCATCTCTCTCGTCTGGCGGAGATCGGATCTCGCGAGATGGCTCGCACCCGAGTTGGACGCTCTCGCCGCGTGTGGCGGTGAGGCGCCTGGGGTCTCACATGTCGTCAAGAAGAACGGCGTGCGCTGATGGATCGGACAGTATTCACACACGACACGCACGCCCCGACGTCTGGAATGTAAAGTAATCTGCACCGCACGCGGCCTTTATTTTGATCTCTACGGCTAGTGCCATTTCACTGTGGCACAGCTCGCGTTACAAAACCTTGATTTGACCATTTGCGCCATTTTGTCCCTCTCGGTGCCTTCCAGAGGCAGCTGCGACCCCGCCAAGTGGACGGGGGCACTCGGCAGGTGGCGCGGAGTGCCCCCGTCCACTCGGCGGGGTCGCAGCTGCTCTGCGCGTCCTGGGGAGGGACAAAATTGTCGCCGCCGGAGACGACTCGACGCCGCTGAGATTGGAGATCAAGCTCTGACAGGTCGCACGTCGCTCCTTTGACGCCGACGTGACTCACCCGTGCAGATCACATCAGGACACGGTCTCTACGCGCTCGGTACGACGCCTGCCACCCGTCTCGGGTCAGGTGGCACGACGCTCATCGCGCCTACCAGCGCTGCCGTACAGGTTGCCACGACGAGGTCGAGCACGCTTCTATACGCTCGCCGAGCCTTCCTTTCCATCCAATTAGGCAGCCTGGGAACGGTGGCGGTCAGAGGCAAAGCCTACGAGGGGTGGTGGAACCACATGTCACGGCTACTGCCGGCTCGACCCCACGATAGCCTCCGA
>NW_005200580.1:83386-90398 GCF_000372725.1 Emiliania huxleyi CCMP1516
GCGAGCCGCGGAGGCGGCGCGGAGCCCCCGGGGCACGCAGCCGGGGGTCCGAGCCCCGCCGCTAACGCAGAGGGCGCGTCAAGCAGCGGATCGCCGATGCGCGGCCGCCTGCCGGGGTCTCAGTCCAGGCCCCCGCCGCCCCAAGTCGCTAATTGCCCACTGAATTGCAACTAGTCAAGCTGCCTCTACGGCTAGGCCCAACCAGCTCCTTCATTCCATCGACCATTACGATTCATTACTCCAGTGGCTCATTGTGGCCTTAACTAGTTAACTAGGCCTCCGCCGCCGAGATATGGGGAGATATGTGGAGATCGCCTTAATTACTTACTAGGCCTCCGCCGCCGAGCAGCTGCAAGCGCGCCCGCGCCCCCGGCGCAAGTTCCTTCCTCTCGCTGCCCTCTCATCGCCTCGGGGCGCCGCGCGCCGCGTCGAGCACGCCCACCACGCGGCCCGCGGCCGGCAGCAAGAAGAAGCCGCGCGCGCGCGGCGCGTCGCTCGGCGGCCCGCTCGGCGGCCAGCCCGGCCTGGCGACTTTCTTCCGGCCCGCGGCGTGACGCATCTCTCTCGTCTGGCGGAGATCGGATCTCGCGAGATGGCGCGCACCCGAGTTGGACGCTCTCGCCGCGTGTGGCGGTGAGGCGCCTGGGGTCTCACATGTCGTCAAGAAGAACGGCGTGCGCTGATGGATCGGACAGTATTCACACACGACACGCACGCCCCGCGACGTCTGGAATGTAAAGTAATCTGCACCGCACGCGGCCTTTATTTTGATCTCTACTCTTGTCTCTGGTCTCTCGCTCTCTCTTGATCTCTTGAACTAGTTGAAGAGCGGTCTATTTTCTTCGGCAGCATGACACACACCCCTCACAAGGCTACAAACACAGCGTCGTGAGACAAAACTCACGTGTCACGACCGCCCGCTCGGTGTTGCTGCTTGCTCGCCGCGTCCGCCGGCTGGTCAAGGAACGGCAGCGCTTCTCCGGCGGGCAGCGGGACGTCGAACATGTTGAGTATCGCAGAGACGGCGGAGTAGCACCTGGCGGCGTGTCATGTCCGCCCTGAAAGCGGCACAGGGGGCCGTACGCCCCTCGCAGCGCGCGACTCATGACGCGCTGCAGCTGCGTGTGCGAGTGGTGGCGTCGTGTGACATCGCGATGCCTGGCGTGGCTCTGTCTCGGTGTGTGTGCCGTGCACCCCATCGTCATGCACAAGTCGGCCATTAATGAATGAATTAATTAATTAATCTCGGTGTGTGTGCCGTGCACCCCATCGTCATGCACAAGTCGGACATTAATTAATTAATTAATTATTAATTAATCTCGGTGTGTGTGCCGTGCACCCCATCGTCATGCACAAGTCGGACATTAATTAATTCATTAATTCATTAATTACTATCGGTGTGTGTGCCGTGCACCCCATCGTCATGCACAAGTCGGCCATCCGCCGGTCGTCGCCTGGCGCGCCGGAGACGATGATTTATTGCTTAGCATCGATGAACTAATGTCTGTCGCTGAGGCGGGGCGCGTGGGCCGCACCCGGGCGAGGACCGCTGCCATGATGGGCTTCTCATGAGTTCATGGTTAGTAACGGGCGAGGCCCCCGCCGCCATGATGCTACTCGAGCTGCTCGGATGGCCGCCGCGCGCCTCCGAGCGCTACCTTGGTCGCCGCGTATGTGGGTGCCGAGACTCGCTTGGTGCGCATGAGCTCCAGCGCCAGCGAGTACACCGCCGCCTTTAACAATGCATGGGTTCATCAGTTAAGGAAGTGACAGCTAGCACGCCGCGGCCTCAATCAATTAATTCATTCATTGGGAGAGTGAGTTGTGACTCGCTTGCTGCACATGAGCTCCAGCGCCGCCTGGGCAGCCGAGCTGGCCGTCAACGGGGCGTGGGGAGGGGGTCCGAGTGTCGGGATGAAGGGTGCCGCGCGATTCCGGGCCCGACGTGTGCGTTTGCAATACAGGTCGTCTTGCTGCGGGTGTCTCTAGTCCGGCTGTGTGGCGCGGGCGAGCGGAGGCGGGCTGGGCAGCTGGCGTTGGGTCGCCTCGTCGGGCTTGAGCACACCGCGGAGCCGCTCAGCCGGCGCGCCCGCCTTGATGAGCGGGAAGGCGGCCTGCGCGCGGGCCCCGCCCGGCGAATGGCGCCTCTCAGCGTGGCACTGAGAGGCGCGAGGAGGCGGGTGGCGCTCTCGCGAGGCGCGAGGGCGCGGCGGCGCGGGCGGGTTGGGGGGGCGGCGACCTCGGCGATGCCGGCCTTGCGAGCGAGCCGCTCGTGCGCGTACCACTCGAACTGCGCCCTCCAGTGCACGCCCACCACGAGGATCGCCACCTCGTACAGCCGCGGCTCGAGCGAGTTCTGGTGGCGCACGGCGCTGGCCAGGCGCTCGAGGTGCTTCCCGAGATGCGGAGAGGCCACCTCAGCATTCCACGGCCCACGCAGCCCGCCCTGCTCGTCGAAGAGCGCCTCCTTGCCCACCACACCCGCGCGTGTCGACACGATGTCGTCGAAGAGCTCCTGCTGCGCCTCACTCAGATGCGGCGGCTGCAGCGGCGGGAGGCGCGCAGACGAAGTCGAGGCGAGGGCCATAGCTCGAAGGACGACGATGCGCCTGGTGTTGACAAGACTGCTCCGTCGGCGGGAGGCGGAGAAAACGCGCATGACCGCCTAAACCCGCGCGTCATAACACGAAGGCTAAGCTCAAAAAGAAAACGCATCAAGTTGAGTGCTCCAAGTGCAACCCTAGTCGCGATGGGAGGGGTGGCGACGAGACACGATGCCACCGCCCTCGCCCGGGGAGACCCCGGCCGGGCCGTCGACGCCCTCGGAGTCGGTGGAGCCGGGAGAGGCTGGCGAGGACGAAGGGCGGCAGCGGAGGAAGCGACACCAACAACGAGGGAAACGGCCGTCGCATGACGCTCGGGAGACGAGCAAGAGAGCGAATCAAGGAGGGTCGGAACCCTGGGAAGACGGGGGGTGAGCCCTCAGGCGGGGGGGTCTGGCCCAATTCACTGTCCCATCTCCTCGATTCTCGTTCCCACCTAGGCGGGGCGGGGGCCGGGGGGGGGCGGGGGGGCGGGCGCGGGGTGCGGGGTGCGGTGCGGTGCGTGCAATCGTGTGTTTGGCGTCATGTGATGTGTGCCTTTGCTTGTTCCTATTAACAACGAAGGATAAATTTCAAGATTACCCGGTTTTTGAGATTCGCCTCGCAGATTACCCGACGAACGATATTTTCCTGCTTAGCGCGATTTCCGTCAAACCAGTTTACCCAGTCTCCCACAGTTCGTGTTTCAGCTTACCCGGTCGCTAAAATTTTTCATGTCAGATTACCCGGTCGGCCAAATTTCTCGTCCAGATTACCCGGCAACGATATTTTCCTGCTCAGCAGCAATTTCATAAAAAAAATTGAGAAACCAGTTTACCCAGTCTCCCACAATTCGTGTTTCGGCTTACCCGGCCGCTAAATTTTTTGGGTGATCCCCTGTGCCCTGTGCCCAGCCCCTGAGCCCTGGCCTCGACACCTCGACACCAAACCTCGACACCAACTCGACACCAACTCGACACCTCGACACCCCATGCCAACTCGACCAACTCGACACCCCTCGACACCCCTCGACACCCCTCGACACCCCTCGACACCATCTAGGCTGAAACCATGCTCGACCGTGTCAAGGTGCCAAACTCGACACCTCGACACCCCTCGACACCCCTCGACACCGCTCGACACCCCTCGACACCGCTCGACACCGCTCGACACCGCTCGACACCTCTGATGATCCTAACACAGCAGAGATGTATAGACCCATTGGAGTCAGAGTTAGAAATCAGGGTTGCAGCAGCAATCAAACTTGGCTGGCAGTACTTTCATCCCTGAGTTGCAGCCTCTCAAGTTCTAGCTCAAGTTGCAGCTCAGTTGCACCCCTGTTGATGCAGCAAACATGGCAGTACTCAGGTAGCCCTCAGGTGCTGCACAGCACCTTGTACAGTGGCAATGAATCCTCACACCAGTGAGCTTGTGCCATGAGTGCAGACCTGTGGTCCATTGCGCTTTGTGCACTGGCGACGCTTGGCTGCAACGGCGACGCTGCAGCGGCGGCGACGCTGCTGCGATGGGGTACTGGCAGCCCTTAGCTGCTGGACAGCACCTTGTGCAGTGGCAATGTCCACTGACTCATGGCACCAGCCTTGTGCCATGAGCGCTGTGGTCAGTTGCGCTTTGTGCGCCGGTGGCGCTGCAGGGGCGACGCTGCTGCAGCGGCGACGCTGCTGCGGTGCTGCGCCTGCACAGTACCTTTGTGCACAGTGGCAATGACTCCCGGCACTTGATGTCCTCAAATGTCCACAGAGAGTATACTGGTTGTGCTCAGGTTGTGCTACATCAACAGGGTGCAACTGAGGCTGCAACTAAGGGATGAAACAGCTCTTTGCAACTGCTGCCCAAGTTTTGTTGATGGGCTGCAACTGCATCCTGCCACCTTGGACACCTCGACACCTTAGACGCAAAACCCCTTGACAACACTCGACACCTGCTCGACACCCTCGACACCCTCGACACCCTCGACACCCTCGACACCCCTCGACACCCCTCGACACGGTCAAGCATGGTTTCAGCCTCGACAGGCCTCAACAGGCCTCGACAGGCCTCGACAGGCCTCGACAGGCCTCGACAGGCCTCGACACCTCTATCCCTCGACAGCAGCTCGACAGCAGCTCGACACCCTCGACACCGGGCCTCGACACCTCGACACCAGGGCTCAGCCCAGCCCTCTCCGCGCGGCGATGCGCCCTCCCCCCTCGCTTTTGCAAAATCCTGCAAAGGTGGGGATGTGTCTGTCCTCGACCCAGCCCTAGCTTGGGATGTTCGTTTCATTTATTCATTTATTTAACTAAGTCACTAGAGATGCGGCGTCGCGGCGTCCGCGTACGAGGCGTTCCTCAGCAGCCAGTCGAACTGGTCGCGCGTGAGGTTCGTCTTCTCAACCGGGACGTGGTGGCCTCCGCGGTTGCAGCGCTCAAGCTCCGAGCTGTTGTACCAGCACGGGTCGTAGGCGGAGAGGCTCTCGAGGGCGGCGGTCGCATTGGCGTACACGCGACACGCGCAAACGCCGAAGAATGCGGCGACGGGCAGGCCGCCCGACACGTTTGCCGCCCCGAGCAACTTGCGGTAAATCGGCGCCTTGCCGGCCTCGCTGACGGCCATGTCGAACGGGTCGCGGAACTGCGAGATTGTTCACGGGCGCCAAGGCAGGGGCCGTGAGGCGGTGGCGGCGGTGCGGGGCGGGCGATTCAGGCATGTGCAGGCAGAGGCTTGCCGGCTTGATAAGCCAGGGGCAGAAGAGCGGCAGGTACTGTGGCCGTGCGAGGCCGCCGAGGTTGAGCACCTATACTCGAGACCTCGCCACTTCAGGCGCCTCGTGACGCTCCCCGACGCGAGGCACCCGCGGATTGTCCACCGGCCGGCCCAGAAACTCTGGCAGCGAGCAGTTCTGCAGAGGCGGCGGCAGCCAGCCGTCTCGCGGCGCGGCGGTGTAGTTGCGCACAACCTCGTCCAGCTTCTTCCAGTTGATCACGATGCCTACTCTCAGGAGCGTCGCCGTATGGTTCACACCGCGTACCCGCTGAAAGCAAAGCAAGGCGATGCCGGCGTCCGGGTCCATCCCGACTCGCGATGACTGCTTCGCATTCACATACCGGGGCTGCGCCTGCAACGTCGCATACCAGCCCAAGGCCTGCAGCGGCAGAGTTGTTGCGAAGGACATTGGTCCTCCTGCGACTGTAGTCGACTGTAGAACGCGCGTGACCAACCTCTCACAGACAGCGGAGAGAGCCGATAGGACGTATTTTCTTCCACCGATCTTCAACTGAGCCCCCCAGGGGGACCATCGGTGCCTGCAGAGCGAGGCTTGTGAAAGAGGCGCTCGGACACACACGTGAACGAAACGGAGGCGCCTGATTTTCTTCTCAATGTGGCGGGGGTGGGCGGGTGCACGGAGCTAAGTGCCTCGCCACCCTCGCAGGAGTCGCTTAGGCGGCTCCCGTGGTGTCCTCGAGAGATACACGCGTTGCTTTATCGGATCCTTTCTTTAGGGTTTAAATTCTTTCCGGTTGTAAAATTCTCAGGCGTCGGCGTCATGGGCGACATCGTGCGCGCCGGCTGGGTCACCAAGGAGTCGCGGCACTGGGGACGGTGGCGGCTGCGCTGGCTCGAGCTGGTGTACGAGGAGGGGACGAGCGTTCCAAACCTGTGCTCCTACAAGGCGGCGCGCATGCAGTGGCCGGAGGAGCCGCCCCGGCCGACTGAGCGGCTTCCTCTGGTGGGCGCGACGTGCTTCCCGTGCCCTGACGACGGCACCATGGCCGCCGGTCGGCCGCACGCCTTCGCCCTCAACCTCCGCGGGCGAGACTTTGTATTTGCGACCGAGACGGCCGACGAGGCGGTCGAGTGGGTGCGCTCGCTCTCGCTCGCCATCGCGGAGCTCGCTCTGCGCCTCGGCGGCGTCGAGCCGTCGAGCATGCTCGCGGGCGGCGTGCCTTCGCCATACGAGCCCTTCAACGCCGCTGCAACCGCCGCCGCCGCCGCCGCCGCCGGTCTAAACAGCCGCTCCGCCGAGTCGGCGTCGGCGTCGGCGTCGTCCGTCTCTTCCGGAGCGTCGTCGCGCTCCTCGCGTGGCGCGCTGCGCACTGCCTCGTGCGCAGAGTCGCTGCGCGGTTCGGCGCCGTCGCGCGTGACCGACGGCGGCGCACCCGAGGCGCCGCCCCGCGCGGACGCTGCCGCCGCCGCCGCCGCCACCGCTAGCGCTGGCGCTGGCGCTGGCGCTGGCGCTGATGGCGGTGGCGTTGGTGCGTCGGCTCCCATCGGCGCCGTCGCTCCCGGGTCAGCGGCAGAGGGCGCGATGGCGGCGGCGGCGGCGAGCGCCCGGCGGGCGGAGAGAGGCGCGGCGAGCGACCGCGCGCCCTCGCTGAACAGCGTCTCGCCCTCGCTGAACAGCGTCGACCAGATGGCGCGTCTGCTCA
>NW_005200580.1:90498-91670 GCF_000372725.1 Emiliania huxleyi CCMP1516
CTCGCCTGCCGCCCTCGAGCCGCGACAGCCGGTGCCGTGGCCGGCCCGCCTTCGAACATGAAGGGGGGACGGCCTCATGCCGCCTCACCGCGCGACGCGGCGGCCGGCCGCCACCTCAAAGGAGGCCTCTCGCGCTCAAAATACGTGCGAGGCACCTGCCGAAGGGGGTGGGGTGGTCGGGCGGTCTAGGGGAAGGCGTCTCCGGTGGGTGGGCGCCGCTCCTACAGCGCGCGGGGCGGGGAGGCCGACTGCGGCGGTGATACGGTCGCGCGCGCGGGGCGTGGAGGGCCAGGGAGGTGGAATCCGGGGCGGCGGAAACCTCCGATTTTTTGCAGTTCTAATTAGCCCGAGGCTGGCCGGAGAGGATTGACCGGTCCGATGTTTGTTTTTCCGTTGCTCCAGCCGGCCAGCCGTGCCTACGGCGAGAAAAGGAGCGTCCGACCCGGTCCGATCTCGCGCTCCAGCGGGAACGCCGAGCGCCTCGGACGCCAAGCGGAAACGGCGTTCCGAGGCGGGGCGCGGTGGCGATCACCGGTCGGCGCCTTCGCGGCCGGCCGGCCCGGTGGGTCGCCACGGCACATGCGCCGCGCGCCGTCGCCAGGCCCCGCCGCCGCCCCGCCAGAGCAGCGGCGAGATGGGAGGCGGTCGGCGGGTACCATCGGCTCTTGAGCGAGCTTTCAGCTCACTTTGACGACGCTAGGAAAATCAATTCGTGGAATCCAGTTCGAGATGCAGTGAGGCGGAGCCTACCCTGACACCACCAGCGAGCGCGTGTTTGACGGCCGCTCCATCGCACCTGGTGCCCACATACTCAGCACACGAATTCATCTTCGTCGGAGTCTAATAGAGCGTGTCGCGCCCCGCACGCCCGCGCGAAGGGTGGCCCACGGCGGGCGCGCTCACGCTTGGCCGGCGGCGGCGACCGTCGCGTTGTGCGCCGCCACGGCGGCGGTGACAGCCGCCTTTGCCGCGACACGGGCAGCAGCGCGGGCGGCGGCCTCGTCCGTCGGCGTCCTGGCCGCGGCCAGCGCGGCGTCGGCGGCCTCGAGCGCGGCGAGGGCACCCTTGGCCCCAGCCGCGGCCTTGCGCAGCGCTTGCGGCGCCGGGGGGCCCGCCGGGCCGGGGTGCGGCGCGGCCGCCGTGCAGCGCGTGCGTCACGGTTTGGATCTCGA
>NW_005200580.1:92052-94571 GCF_000372725.1 Emiliania huxleyi CCMP1516
CCGGCGGAGATCTTGACCTCGTTGGCGGCACTTGTGAGAGGGAAGCCGCCTTCCTCGCGTGGGCATGCCGTTGTATAGGCGGCGGACTGGCGCTTCGGCGGGGGCGGCGAGGGGGCGGGCGGCGGCGTCGGGGGCGGCGGCGTCGGGGGCGGCGGCGACGGGGGCGGTGAGGCTGGCGGCGGCGGAGGTGGAGGCGGAGGCGGAGGTGGAGGCGGAGGCGAGGCGGGCGGCGGAGGCGGAGGCGAGGCGGGCGGCGAGGGGGCCCGCCCCGCGCGGTCGAGCGCGGCGACGCGGATACAGGCGCGGCTGCGCAGGACGCGATCTCGGCTAGATCTCGGCCAGATTTTGGCCAGATCTCGGCGAGATCTCGGCTGGATCTCGGCCGGGTTTCGGCTGGGATCTCGGCCTGATCTCGGCTGGATTGCGGCTGGATCGCGGACGCAGGCGCAGCTGCGCGGGCAGCGCGCTCGCGAGCTAGCGGCTGCGGAGACGGAGGTGGCGGAGCTCGAGTGTGATTGCTGTGGGGTGTGAACGGCGTCTCTTCACAGCGGCGGCTGTGAACAGGTGGCGGAGCTCGAGCGTGGCTCCGCCGCCCTCGAGTTGCAGCTACACTTCCTCCGTGACCTGCTGCGTTGCGGCGAGATTTCTTTTTTTCGAAGGGCCTAGGCGGGGTGTTCCTGTTGTAGGCGACCAAGCGCAGCAGATCGCTTGCCGCGTCACCGCTGACGGCCGCGAGAGTGACGACAGCGACCGCCAGTACGAGCCCTTCCGAGGCTCGATGGCGCGCCACTCCTCTCGGCTCTCCACCGGCTCGTCCACCGCGGACTTGCCGGCGGCGGAGGCGTCGACCTGACCGCTCACACGCGCCGCGCACACAGTCGCCAGAGTGGCGTGTCTTGCTTTGGTGGTGGGGCGGCCGGGCCGGGGCGTGTCGGTTGTCGAGGAGGCGGTGCGGAGCTGGAGGCGAGGCGCCGTAGAGAGAGCGGAGAGGTTGTGTTTCGGGCGTTCGTGCCGCGGGTGGCGGAGTGGGCTGATTGAGAAAACATGTGCCGCCACAGAGCGCCCCCCAGCGGCAGCGACTCGCACACCTCTCTGTGGGCAGGTCGGTCTTGCTCTTGGGACGGGGGGGGCACGCGATGTCGCGATCGCGATCGCGGATCGGCCCCCGATTCTCGATGGACCGGACGATGCACTCGATCTGGCAGAGAGCTCCTTGGTTCGCACATCGCAGGCGCGGGCGACACACACACGCTATATACTCCTCTATCGTCTATCGAGGCCGCCGACGCCCACACGCGCGACAGGCTGCTGCGCGGGCGACCCCCGACCCCCTGTGACGGCAAACCCCGCACAAAGTGACCCTTTGTAGGTGTGGTTCCGAAACCAGGCTGGTTCCTGGTACCTGGTTGTTTCTTTTGAGAAACGTCGCCTATTTTTAATTTTTACCCACCCACGCCCGTACGCGCGTCAGACGCGCGTATCTTAGCTAAGGTACGCGGCCACGCGCGTCAACAGAATAGCCACCTCCACGCGGGGGGGCGCGCATCGGGCTCATCGGGCGGCCCGATACGTGTCATTCCGGAGGCTGGTACTCGCCGACCGTCCCCGCATACGCCACCGCCGCCTCCACCGCCGTGTCGAAACTGCCGATGTAGACCTGCCGTTCGTTCACCCTGTGCTCCGCCTGGAAGCGGCCCCCTCGCTCGTACACGCCCTTGTACCCGGTGTTGTTGCTGGAGAGGTGCAGCTCCGTGCCGGCGCGTATCTTAGCCAAGACGGGCGCGGCTACACGTGAAGACGCGTGTAGCCGTAGGACTTGGTCATCGACGTGAGTGTCAGTGCATCCTTGCGGGCGAGACAGAGGCGGAGGACGGTGGTGGCGGGTGGGAAGGCGCGGTCAAATTGCCGAGGCGATGCCGTTGTTCTCTCTGTCGCCGATTCTGAAACCAGACCTGCGGAGGCAGCGCGTGCGGCGGGAGGTGAGAGACTGGGCACGCCGTGCTGCGTGCCCCCCCCCCCCCCTCCGCCGACGCAGAGACAGTCCGAGTGCATGGCCCCGGCGGAGAGCGGCGGGGCAGGTGCGGCCGCCGCCTGGATCTGTCGCGCCGACACGTTGAGGTAGGCGGCGAGGCTCTTGCGCAAATGCGAGTCGGGACACGTTCGCATCGCGTAGACGGCCTCGAGCACGGCGCGCTGGTCGAGGGTCCTGCGGGGCACCACCGAGAAAGCGGTCAACTCAATGCGGGCCTCTGTGTCGCCCGTGCTTGGGCACCCCAAAAGCGGGCGAAGCGGGCGGCGACCCACAGCTGCAGCCGCCGCGTCGCCCCCTCGTCCTAGGTAAGGTAAGGTACGCTTCTCCACACACGCAAGGTGGTGGGGGGGGGGGGGGGGGGGGGGGGGGGGGGCCCCCCCCCTCCCCCTTTTTATGGCCCTCCCCCTTTCGGGGGCCCTTTATCTCTCTTTTTTTTGGGGGGAGCCCCTAAGGGTTAAACAATTTTTCCCTAAGGCTTTTTCCAAAA
>NW_005200580.1:94671-96512 GCF_000372725.1 Emiliania huxleyi CCMP1516
GACCCTCGCGACTCCACTTTTGATGGCCTCGTCCATTCCGGCGCCTGATCCTCCCTCGCTCTGGCTGGAGCTCGAGGTTGACGGCATTGCCGACGGCATTGCCGACGGCATTGCCATTGCCGCAGGGAAGGCGGGAGGCAGCGTCGGCACGGCGTTGCCCTCCCGCGCGGGCTGCATCCCCGCGCGAGCAAGGCTTGTCTCCGGCCCGGCAGGCGGCGCGAGGGCCGTCGGGCCGCAGGACGACAAGGCCGAGGGCGGCAAGGCCGAGGGCGGGAAAGTCGAGGGCGGGAAGGTCGTGCCTGAGGAATGGTCCGAGAAGGGTCCGAGTCAGAAGGGTCCGAGAAGGGTCCGAGACAGGTCCGAGAAGGGTCCGAGGTAGGTCCGAGGGAGGCGCGGCGCCGCCTCCTCTCCTGTACTGTGTTCTGTGCTCACATCGATGCCGTGTGCATGTGTCCGGCTACCCTGCACACGAGCACACATCTCTCTGACGCGAGCCGTTTCACACACACGCCGCAAGATGGGCGGCACCGACTCGGACCGCCAGACAGCGCCAGATCTCGGCTGCATCTCGGAGCTGCATCTCGGAGCCGCGTCTCGCCTGGCCCAGTTGGCGGCGGCGGTTGCGGCGGCAGCGGCAGCAGCGGCAGCGGTGTGGGCGGCTTGCTGGCCGTGGTCGGCGCCGCGCCGGGCGGGCGCTGCAGAGGCGAGTCGCGTGGGGGCCAGCCGCTCCCTCCGCTGGCCGGGGGAAGGCCGCTCCAATGGCAGGCCGGCACCTGCCCCGCCGCCGGCATCATGCCCAGCATGCCCTCCGGCATGGGCGGCGGCATGTCTCGTGGCGCCGCCTCCTCCGCCTTATCTCCCGCCACCTCCACCCCCTCCTCCATCGCCTCGGGCGCAGAGGCCTCCCCCGCCCCCACCGTCTCCCCCTCCCCCCTCGGCCACGGCTCGCATGCCGTGGCCTCGCTCTCCACCCAAGCAGGGGCGCGCGGGGCGTGCGCGGGCGCCCCCACGGCGGTCGACGCGGCCGGAGCCGCAAAGCACGCTGGCGTCGGCGCAACCCCGGCCAACCCCGTGCCGCCGCTCGTGCTCGCCCAGACGCCCTGCTCGACGGGTATAGCGACCACCGGCGTCGGCGCGAGGAACTTCCAAGCGGAGCTATCGAACGACGTCTGCACGCCGACCGGATGCTGCCCGCCGGTGCCGGTGCCGGCCTGCCGCTGCGAGTTGAACATTTGCAGCCTGCTCTCCTCGATCTCCGCCGGGAGCGAGGAGAGGCTGCCCGCTGCCGCCTCGCGCAGGCCGCCGTGAAGCCCGCCGGGCACAGGAAATACACTCGGAACGGCGTGGAGGCCGCCGGGCACCCGAACGGCGTGGAGGGCAATGGGCGCAACGGGCGCCTGCTGCATCGCCTGCCGCCGCGCAGCGATTGAGACCGCCGCATCCAGCGGCGATGTGGGTCCGCTTGGAGCCACGGGCTGCTCTTCCGCCGCCGCCGCCGCCGCCGCCGCCGCCGCCTTTGCCGCCGCAGCCTCCGCCGCCGCCGCCGCCGCCGCCTGCACCTCGGCCGCCCACCCCGCCGCCTGCTCCGCCCAGCGGTCGCCCGCTGATTGCGACTTGTGCAGTGCCTTGTGCACTGCCGCCTGGAGCCGCAGTGCCTGGAGCGGCGGAGGCGGCCGGCCCACTGCGGTGGCGGCGGTGGCTGCGGTGGCAGCGGTGGCTGCGGTGGCGGCAGTGGCGGCGGGAGTCCTTCCACATGTGTACTTCGACTCGAGCTTAGGGTCCCGAGCGCGTTTGTTCTGGACGGCAGAAGCGGGGGAGGGGGTGCGTTGAGGACGGGTATC
>NW_005200580.1:96643-103406 GCF_000372725.1 Emiliania huxleyi CCMP1516
CCAGACTTGGATTTGGCGGGGCGAGACGGAAAAAGCGCTGGCCATGCGCTTGCGGTCCTCCAAGGAGGGGAAGGCGCTGACGAGGTAGGCCGCCTCGAGGATGGCGAGGTGAGAGGGCGGCACCTAGCGTAGGAAGTCGTAGCAGCGGTCAGTGAAGGGGTACGCGGGCGTGGCCGAGGCGGAGGGTGCGAGGCTGCTTGCCTGCCAGCGCTCCCCCTTGCGTGCCGCTGGCCGACGCGATGGGACCCGTGGGTTGAACGGCGCTCCTTTGCTCCCGCTCGCCTCCTGTTTGGGCAGGTCGAGGAGCAGGATGAGGGACGCGGCGGCGCCCTCGTCGCTATCGTCAGCCTGCAGCTCGGTGTCGCTACTGGAGTTCGCGTCGAGGGGCTCCGGCGGGGTTCTGTGCTTCTTTTGGCGCTTTTGCTGGTACCAAGGCGCGGTCATGCTGGCCGAGGCGTTTAGATGGGGCTTTGCTCCCCCTTCGTCTGACCAACTTGCCTCCGAAACTGACCCCGATCCTTCGCCGAGCCGCCGTGACTCGATTTCTTTTCATGGGTTTACATTCTTTTCCAGGAGGAGGAGGCTAGCAGTCCTTGCCCGGCGCTGCTTTTCCTCTTTTCCACGCCAACCCAAAAGGCGCGCGATATACACAAACAAGGAAATTGTCAAGTGATTGAGAGTGAGTGCTGTGTGTGTACTCACTCACTCACAGTGAGTGCACACGCACACAAACACAAAGGTCGCGCTCGAGCGGGGCGCATGCCAGTCGATTTCTTCGGCGACTACCATTACAACAAGGCCCACCACCGGCGGCCCCACGACGGCGTCCTCGCCGCCTGGGCGGACGCGATGCGCGCCCCGGCCAATGGTGCCGCCGGCGGTGCCGATGCCCGCCGCCGCAATCGACCTGCGGCGGTTCGCCGCGTTCGCCGCGATCGGCGACAGCACAGTGCGGCAGTTCCGGCCGCTGATCCAAGAGAAGCGACCGCTCAACTACTCGTACACGGACGCCAGTGGCTCGATGCTTGACCGGTTTTCGCCCGAGCTCGGATCGTCGAAGGTCTGCGAGGAGGCCGCCGAGCGCGCGCTCAAGGCGCAGGGCGGCGTGAGCCACGGCGCGCGCCAGCTGGTGTTGTACGGCAGCGGCGCGTGGGACCTCGTCGACGAGTCGAAGACCGCGCTCACGACCGCCTCCGAGTACCAGGCGGCGTTTACGCAGTGCCTGCGCCAGATCAAGCGGCGGTTCCCGGGAGCGACGTTCGTCCTCAAGGCGTTCTTCATGATGCACCCGCTCCGCGTCGACTGCGAGCGAGCGTCGGCGCTCTGCGCCAACAATATGTGGGGCGCTTCCAGTTGTGGCGAGCGCTGCTACGCGCGCACTAAGTATATGAGCGCCTCGCGATCGCAGCGGTTGTTCGAGTTGCAGCGAGCGGCGGCGGCGGCAGAAGGCTTTGCCACCCTCGACGCGCTAAACGACCTCACCGTGCGCCACGCCCACTGGACGGCTCCCGGCGACGGCATGCACTTCTCGCCGACCTTCAACGACTTTCTTTGGTCGCACACCTTCGAGCCCCGCTGCCTGCAACCGCCGCCCGTGCGCAAGCCCGTCTCCCTCGTGCACCAGCACAGCCAGGCGCGCTGCGTGGCGGGTCGCAGTTTCGGGCTCGTAGCGGGCCTCGAGCGCCGCGTCATGTGGGTGCGAAATTGCCGCGGCCTCTTCCGGTGCCGCCACGGCCCGATCCTCGAGTGCGGCTTCCCTCCGGGCGCTCCGGCGTACAACTGTTCCTGCGATGGGAGCGACTCTGACCTGTATAGGTGGCCGTGCAAGCGCGAAGGAGGCAGAGGCTAGAGACAGGCTTAGCGATTAGGATTTTGATCGACCGCGGAGCCGCGAGTGGCGCGAGTGAATTGGACGAGGGGGGCAAGGGTGTTATGCAGCGAGAACAGATGCCATTGCACGTATCATACACACCGTGGTCGCATTTTTTTCTTCTTCGTCATCACACAAGGGGCGACGGTGACGAAAAAAAGTTGCGCTCTATGGTTGACAATCCCAACACAGAAAATGATTGATTTTGCCTAGGATTTTGCACGGACAAGACCTCCTCACAGGAGCCTCTCAGGCTACGGCTTTAGCGGCCGCTACCGCGCTAGCCCCGTCTCGCACTCATAGTTGACGATAGTTCATTGGATGAAAAAACTGCTTTGATTCCCTGAGACCTACCACGGCGCGGGGCGCACCGCCTCCATCACACACGCGACACACACTTTTTCGCGATGACATCGGGCGCGCTGCCTGCCCGTCTCCGCGACGAAGATGCAGGTGGAGCCGGGCAGAGAGCCTATCTCCCTCCCTCACCTCTCATACGTCGCACACTCGTCTCTCTCGCTCTCTCGCTCTCTCGCTCTCTCGCTCTCGCTCTCCCTCTCCGCTCCTGCGCGTGTGGCTAGGCGTGCCTCCGCGGGGCGGCCCCCTGGGAGAGCCCCCCCCCCCCCCCCCCGCGCACACGCACGCAACACGTGCCGCCTCCCACAACATGCCGCTTCCACAACGTCCGTCTCAGCTCACACCTCGGCCAGCGGCGCGGCAAACAGCCTCCCGAGCAGCGCCGAGAAGTGACCGCACAGCGGCGGCATACCGCCCGCCGAGTCGGCGCGGTAGGTGGCCTGCACGGTCCCGCCCGCATACAGCACGCACAGCTCGAGCATGAACCAACCGCCCGAGCGGCGGAGCTGGCCTACAAAAAAAGAAAAACACGCGGCCCCCTCATATGGCGGCGCCTAAAAAAGGAACCGAGCCGAGGGCGGCAGCGGGCTAGCGCGCCCGCAAAGTAGCTCTTGTGCACCCCCCCCACCGCCCCGGTGGCGATGCACATCAGGCCCGCCGAGGTGAGCGCGGCCTCGGTCTCGTCTGGCGTCGGCGCCACCAGCCCCGCCGGCATCCGACCGCTCACCACGCGGCTGTGTGCGCTGCAGGCGCCCCACCGCACCTGGCGACAAACACAATCTCGCGTTACTTTTGCGGCGTGGGGCCCTGGTTACGCGCGTGCAAGGCGTGAAGAGAGGGTTGCCAGGTGAGGGAGAGGGAGGGAGAGAGAGAGAGAGAGAGGGAGAGAGAGAGGGGGAGGGAGAGAGAGAGAGAGAGGGGGGGAGGGAGAGAGAGAGAGGGAGAGAGAGAGGGGGAGGGAGAGAGAGAGAGAGAGAGGGAGAGAGAGAGAGAGGGAGGGAGAGAGAGAGAAATAGGGAGGCTTAGAGACAGACAGATAGAGGGAGAGAGAGAGAGAGGGAGAGAGAGAGAGAGAGAGTGAGAGAGATAGAGAGAGAGAGAGAGGGAGGGAGGGAGAGAGAGAGGGTAGAGTCTGTGCTTTAGCTATAGCTGCACTGAGACGCACCTCGAAGGCGCCCGCGTCTATCAGCGGGTGCGGCTCGAGCAGCTCCCCCCCCTCCCCTGACGGCGACGCGGCGGAGGCGCACGACGCCGACGTCGCAGCCGCGGCGCGCGGCAGCTGCGCCGGCTGGTGCTGCGCCGGCTGGTGCTGTGGCGGCGCGCAGCACGCGCCGCCGCCGCCGCCGCCGCCGCCGCCCTGCAGCCCCTCCCTCATCTCGAGCTCGACGGCCGCTTCGCTCGTGGTGAGGTGCGAGTAGCACGCCCGCCCTCCCCGCCGCCCTCCGCGCCCGCGCAGCGGCGGCAGTGCCTGCGCCGGCGCACAGCTCACCGACAGCATACCCATCCTCGTCCCGACGCCTAGCGCGAGCAAGACGAGGGCGCCCCCGAAAACGGCGCCGACCAGCGCGGTGGGGCCGCAGCCGTCGCTCGGCGGCGGCTCCTCGCACCCCGACGAGGCGACGCAGTTCTCGTCCGAGTAGCCCTCCTCGTCGGCGTCGCCCTTGACGGCGACGACGCGGAAGCAGCACCTCGCGTGCTGGGGCATCGCGCCCCAGCGCAGCTCGCGCGAGCCCGCGAGCGCCAGCTTTGTGACGTGCGTGCTGCTCGCGCCCGGGCGCGTCACCGTCAGCAGTAACCGGTGCGCCAGCTCCGGCTCGTCCCCCTCCCACTGCACGGTGAGCGTGCGGTCGGCGTGAAGGACCAGCGTCGGCGGCGCGAGGCGTGCGTCGGCAGGAGAGGAGAGCGCGAGCGCCGCCGCAAGCGCCACGCACGTCGACGAGGCGCCTCTCCTTCTTCGGTTGTGGCGGCAGCTGCAAGCCATGGGCGCGTCGAGCCTGCGCTTACCCGCGAAAAAAGAAAATACCTCTTGCCTGCGGGAGCTTACAGAAAGGGTGCGAAACAACGAGGTGGATAAAGCGCCTGTTCACGGCATGGAGGGTGAGCCACACCGAACGTACCAAACGTAGAGCCGAGCGGAAGGAAGCCGGGGAAGATGACTCAGAGGAGGACGAACCAGTGGAAATTCAGTTGTCAGATGTCACGATGCATCCGAAGGGGACTCCAGCGCCGGCATCATCCGTAGAGGCACGAGTGTTCGAAGAGAGAGTGGACCTGAGCAACAACATGACCTGTAGGCAAATGCTCGGAGTGGGAGTCAGAAATGTGGTCCTTGCGCGAGGGGAGCTCGATAGACTCGAGGGGCCAGGATACGCCGCGAGGAGGACGGAGTTGCGCCGAAAGGCGAAAGAAGCCGCGAGAACAAGGGACCGGCAGGCGGCGGCGCCGCAGGACGAGACAGAAGAGAACGACGCGACAGAGGAGGAAGTGACAAGGGAGAGAGCGACGAGAGTGGGACGGCCGCGAGGTGATGTATGAGATGATCGGTTCGGGCGTGCGCCACACCTGCGCGCTCACGCCGGGCGGCGCCGCTGACTGCTGGGGGGCGCCGCAGACTGCACCCAGCCAAACGAATGTCCCCTCCGGCGGCAACTACTCGGCCCTCTCGGTGGGAGGGTTCTACACCTGCGCCATCGAAGCGGCGGGCGCCACCGCTGATTGCTGGGGGCAACCGGGAATCACAGTCCCAACGACGAGCCAATTCTCCAGCATCTCTGCAGGATGGAGGCACGCTTGCGCCCTCGACCAGAGCCCACTTCCGCACTCCGAGTGAGACTCCTCGTCCCGCCAGCGCCCACAGCGGCCATGGGCAGCCGTCTCCGGGCCGCAACGGCCGCCGAGGGGGCGGACCCAGACTTTGGAGCCGTGAGCGGGCCGCCACCTCGACGCAAGCAACGCCGGGAGCCCTCTCCGCTCACTGCGCCGCCGGCGCCAGGCTCGGTCGCCGAGCCGCCTCTTTCGCTGCTGGAGGTGTAGCTCTTACGAACATACCCGTAGGTGAACTGCTGACAGGGTTTGCGATGAGGAGCGATCCGAACGTGGTATTCGGGTGTTCAGATCACTACCGCTTTTTGTTTCTTCGCGCGGTGGTGTACCTGTGTTAGTGCCAGAGCGCGCCAGTGCGGCTTGAATTTTCTTTTCGCGCGGGAAATGTCGGTGCCCGGTGGCGGACTCGAGTGCTGGATTTGCGACAAGCCGGCCGACCGCGCGTGCCCGTGGTGCCAGCCGAGCGCAGAGACGGTCATCTGCCACGAGTGTTTCGACAAGCTCGTGACGGAGCGGGCACGCGTGCATCCGGTCAGCGCGCGAAACGAAGCCGCGAACCGCAGCTCAAGGGCAACGCGCCTACCACAGCCCAGCGACGCAGACACCGTCCAAGCCTCTCCTTGCTCGCTTTGCCACTGGAGGACCTGCACGCGGTCACAACTTCGGCCGTACCCTTCGGATCTGCCCGCACCGCTGCACGCCGCAACCGTGCAGGTGCGCACCGCTCGCCCATACACACGCAGCGCACACCTCACTCACTCACTTCGTTCCATCCTCTCGCCAGGCTTCGGCGGCGGGAGAAGAGGCGGCGGGAGAAGAGGCGGCGTCGCCACCGGGCGCGGGCGCGGGCGAGCCGGCGCCGGCCGCACCAGCGCGGCCGGCCGCTGCAGCGCGCGCACCATGCGGCGGCGGCGGTTCGCCAGCCCCCGCCGACGCCTCGGGCGCCTCTCCTCTGGCGCCGGGGGGAGAGGCGGAGACGGCGGCGGGAGATGAGGCGGGGTCGCCGCCGGGCGCGGGCGCGGGCGAGCCGGCGCCGGCCCCACCAGCGCGGCCGGTGGCCACCAGCGCGCCAGGCGGAGGCGGTGGCTGGCCAGCCCCCGCCGACGCCTCGGGCGCCTCTCCTTCATCGCCGGAGGGAATGGAGGGATGCTCGGCGGGCGAGGGCGGCCCGCCGGGGCTGCTCAGCAGGGTGTGCGCGGCCGTAGCAGGGGTGTGGGCGAGGGCGACGACCTCAAAAGGGAAGCGGAGACTCGGGGCGGAGGAGGAGGAGGAGGAGCCGCCGCCCAAGCGGCTGGCGGGCGTCGGCGGCGGGGCGGGGCCGTCGGCGCTCCCGGCCCCGGAGCTCGCGCCGCGCCCGGCGCCGGCGCCGCCGCTGGGAGCGCCACCGCAGCTGGTGGTGGTCATCCCGCCGAAGGCGGCGGTCTGGCCGCCGCAGCCGTCCGGCGCGGGGCTCGACGCGGTGCAGCTCGCGGGGGCGGAGGGGGCGGCCTTGATCCTGTCGTTCTACACGGAGACGGGCTACAAGGGCGTCATCCGCGGCGAGTACGTGGACGGCACGCCGTTCTACGAGGTGCGCGGCTGCAGCATCAGCGGTCGCAAGTACATAAGCCCCGAGCACGCCGCTCTCGCCCGCTGGCGAGCCATCTTCCCGTCGCACCTGCAGCTGCCCGAGGCGGGGCGAAGCTCGAGGCCGCGCGGGGGCGACCGCCGTGC
>NW_005200580.1:103506-105206 GCF_000372725.1 Emiliania huxleyi CCMP1516
GGCAGGCTGTTACTTTGGCTTTTTCGACACGGCGGTGGAGGCGGCGGTGGCGTACGCGCGGGCGGTGGGCGGGGTTGGAGTCACGAAGACCTAGAGTGTGCCCCTGCGCGAGCGACGCTCCGAGATCGCCCGAGACGCTCCGAGATCGCCCGAGACAGCGCGGCGCGGCGGTGGGTGAGGTGGGGGTGGGTGGGGGGGGAGCGGCGTGGCGTGGAGCTCCGAGATAGCGCGAGATCGCCCGAGATCGCGCGGCGCGGCCCGAGATCGCCCGAGATCGCGATACTCGGGCTCGTAATCCCAAACTGTCACTCCCCTTTCTCCCGGCCGGGGTGGGGCGCGCGCGGGGGCGGCGGGTGTGCGGCGGGTGTGAGGGATGTCTGTGAGCCCGTTGCGTTGTTTCATAACCTCGAAGGCTAAGCTCAAAACAAAAAAGGCAGCTTTCATCACCTCCTGCGAGCTCGCTGTACACCACGTAGACCCGCTCGGCCATGGCGTTGCGGTCTCCGCGCGCCCTCGCGTGCGCGTTATTGTGCCTCCCCGCCAGCATAGCGTGGCACGGCAGCGGCGTGCGGCCGCGGCTGCCCTCCACCTCCCTCGCGTCTGCTCCACTCGCGCTCCGGCCGGCGCTGCACACGCGGGCGGCTCCAGCCCGGCTCGCCGCTGCGGCCGCAGTGCCTGAGCCGGAGCCGCAGCGGAGCGGGTGGCGGGCTCGGCTGCCGCCGGCGAACGAGCTGCGCAAGATCGTCCCGCTGGCGATCATGTTCTTCTGCATCCTCTTCAACTACACCATCCTGCGCGACACCAAGGACGTCCTCGTCGTGACGGCGCCACGCCCTCTCTCCCTCGTCTCCACTCTGGCTCTCGAGCCTCGGCTGTCTCTCCCCCTCTCGACTCGACGGCCCCGTCCCGCCCCACCCTACTTCCCGCCCCGCGCAGGCGCCCGGCTCCTCTGCCGAGGCGATCCCTTTCCTCAAGACGTGGGTCAACCTGCCGGGCGCAGGCACGCTCACACAACAGCACAGCCTCGGGGTGTCGAAATCATGACAGCACACTGGCCGCCAGACACGCAACACGGGGTCCCAGGGAAGGCGAGCAAACACCGTATCACCAGCTAGACGCCGGCTCGGAGGCCACGCCACGGTCTGCTCGCCCCACGCGCACCACCGGACACACGCGCACCGGGCCTTGCACTTTGAACGCCGTGCCAGCCCCTGCCCGCGTCCGGGCGGGGAGATGCGAGGGCTGCCCTGGCCCTTGCCCCGCCACCTTTGTGTCACCGCCCCTCGCCTCACCTCACCTCACCTCACCTCACCTCAACCCGGCGCAGTGGCCTTCACAGTGCTGTACTCTGCGCTGGCGAACCGGATGGCGCCCCAGGCCCTCTTCTACACCGTCCTCTCCACCTTCCTCGCCTTCTTCGGCGCCTTCGGCTGGCTCATCTACCCGCTCGTCTCTGCCGGCCTCCTCCACCCGGTGACGCTTCCGAGAAAATTCCAAGATCCCTCTCCGATACTTCCGAGACACTTCCTAGACGCATCCTCACAGACACCTCACAGACACCTCACAGTCACCTCACAGTCACCTCACAGTCACCTCACAGTCACCTCACAGACACCTCACAGTCACCTCACAGTCACCTCACAGACACCTCACAGTCACCTCACAGTCACCTCACAGTCACCTCACAGTCACCTCACAGT
>NW_005200580.1:105402-124329 GCF_000372725.1 Emiliania huxleyi CCMP1516
CCACGTCGCTCTCGTCTTCTCGGGCCAATTCGTGCGGCCCGCACCTCCCCGCGCCTCCCCGCACCTCCCCACACCTCACCACACCTCACCACACCTCACCGCACCTCCCCACACCTCCCCACACCTCCCCACACCTCCGCCCACATCTCCCCCACACCTCCCCACACCTCCCAACACCTCCCCACACCTCCCCACACCTCCCCACACCTCCCCACACCTCCGCACACCTCCGCACACCTCCTCACGACGCCCGAGCTGCCCCCCCCCCCCCCCCCCCAGGTGCGGTACGTTTCAAAGCTGCACACCTCCCTCCCGGCCGGCGTGGACGGCTGGGGCGTCGCGCCCAAGCTACTCATGTCTGCTGTTGTCGCGTCGGGCGGTGTCATCATGGCCGCCTTTCGCTACCTCAACGTGGCCGTCCTGAAGGAGGCGGACGGTTCGGTGCGAGACACTTCCGAGACACTTCCGAGACACCTCCGAGACACCTCCGAAACACCTCCGAGATACCTCCGAGATACCTCCGAGACACCTCCTCCCCCACACGACGCGGAGGGCAAGTCCCCCCCCCCCCCCCCTCCACCCCCCTGCCCACCGCCCCCCTCTGCCCACCGCCCCCCTCTGACGCGTCCGCGTCGCATCCTCAGGACGGCGCCCCCTCGCCGTCGGGCAAGCTCGCGCCAAAGAAGAAGAAGAAGCCGAGCATGTCGATTGGAGAGTCGGCGCGCCACCTCGCCTCCTGGGCTAGAAGAGCACCAGTCCCACACAGGCACCAAAGACGACGATGGTGGTGGTGATCGATAGGCGCGCCACCTAGCCTCCTCGGCGTACATTCGCTCCCTCGCGACTCTGGTCATCTGCTACGGGATGGCAATCAACCTCGTCGAGGTGGCGTGGAGATAGGGGGCGATAGGGGGAGATAGGGGGAGATAGGGGGAGATAGGGGGAGATAGGGGGAGATAGGGGGAGATATGGCAATTAACCTCGTCGAGTGTGACGATAATTAATTAATTATAATCAACCTCGTCGAGTGTGCCGATGACGCTGATGCTGATGAGGTGGTGGCTGTTGCTTAGGTGACATGGAAGAGCAAGCTCAAGCAGGCGCCGTGGCCCGCCCCGCTTACCCTCCGCTTCTCCCCGACGCCCCCTTTCAACCGTCATTATCTGTTCATTGCTTCGCCGTCCATTGTTCACAGGCCTTCCCCGACCCAAGCGCCTACTCGGCCTTCATGGGATCATTCTCGTCCGCCACCGGCGTCGCCACGCTTGCCATGATGCTCTTTGGGCGGTTCGTCTTCCGCCAGTGGGGCTGGGGCACCGCAGCAATGATCACGCCTTCGGTGCTGCTCGGGACCTCGCTCGCCTGGGGGGCTGTGAACAGCGTCTCTTCACACCTCTCGCTGTGAACAGGTGCTGCTCGGCACCGGCGTCGCCTTCTTCGCTCTCTGCCTCACAGGCAACACACCCGCCACCGCGGGCCGCCCCTTCGCCGGCGACACGCCCGCGGCACGTCACGCTCGCGACATTCTCGCGACCCCGCCGCACGCCAACCACACGCCCACCACGCGCCCGCCACCACGCCCGCCACCGCGCCCGCCACCACGCCCGCAGGCAACACCTTCGCGCCGCTCCTCTCGACGGTCGGCCTCACGCCGCTCATGCTCGCCGTCTTTGTCGGCGCGGCGCAGAACATCGTGTCGAAGGCGGCAAAGTACTCCCTCTTCGACCCGTGCAAGGAGATGGCCTACATCCCCCTCGACGCCGAGGAGAAGACCAAGGGCAAGGCCGCCGTCGACGTCATCGGCGGGCCGCTCGGCAAGTCGGGCGGGAGCCTCGTGCAGCAGCTGCTCATCTTTGGCTTCGGCTCGCTCGCCGCGTCGACGCCCTACCTCGCCGTCATCCTCGGCGGCATCATCTTCGCCTGGATGGGCGCGGCGCGCTCGCTCTCCGGCCAGTTTGACGCCGCCATGCAGCAGCAGCAGGCGGCAGAGGGCTCGCCGGAGGCGGCGGCCGACACGTCGGCAAAGGCAAAGGCGAGATGATTCGCCGCTCCCCACGGACGCTCTCCGCACGGATGAGCCTCTGTACCCTCCCCCGCCCCCTCGCCGATATGGCAGACCAAATGTCACGGTACTGAGGTGTCAGGTATGTTACCCGCGTGGCTGAGACCAGAGCTCTCGGCCGCGAGGGTGTGCGTGGCGTGTGCGTGTACGGCAGTACCCCTGTGCGTGCGTGTGCACACTCTACAGTATGGAGCAGATATGTACTCTTTTCTTTTCAATACATGCACAGTGCATCATGCCCTGGATCCTATAAACGTACCCGTGTCTGGGTGTGGAGATGCGAGTCGGTCGCCCCCCCTTGCCCCACCAGCACCAAACTTTGTGTGTGTGGAGAAATCTAGTATCCGCCCTCTCTAGCTCTACATGCAGGTCCATGCCTTTTACGTACTTGATACGGGCTATGGCCCAGGTGGGGTGGCCACCACAGTTTCAGATCTGCTCCTCAAGATAGCGCCGCAATCTTTTGATCTCCGGTTTCTTGAGTCCGAGCTCGCCGAGATCTACGTCGTCGGCCTCTCTGAGATCAGTCAGCTCAGAATATCCGGCGTCGTGCAGCACACCTGCATAAGCGGTGAGCTTAGCCTCCTCGAGAAACGCCACCATTGCACGCCCTCGAGGAGAGCTCATCGGGGAGGCGTGCACCGTTGACGCTGACTCGGCCGCTGAAATCGACATGGAGGAGCCCAATGAGCCCGCATCGCCTTGTACGGTGGCAGCGGCCGAAGCGAAGGGGGACGAGCCGTCAGTTCGAAGCGACTCTTCGATGCCGTGCGCCAGGTCGCGATCTTCAGCCGCCTGCGACCGCCCTTCCGACGCCTCGAGCACCTGCGCCAGCCCCTGCTGCGGGGCTGGGAAAGGAGCTGACGCCGTCACCGTCCCCGCCATCTCTGCCTCTGTTGCCGCTGCCGCCGCTGCTGCCGACGACATCACCGCCACCGCCTCCTCCGTCGGTGACGGTGCCGGTGCCATCGGCGTGGACGTAGCACTCGGCAGCAGCTCGAGCGCGCGCTCATCAAGCAGTCGTGCGTAGCTGCCGCGGCACGCGTGGTCGTCGATGTGCGACGTCAGCGGCGCATCTGGCCGAATCCGCAGCAGCTCCGTAGGAGATCGCTGGATCGCACCCGGAAGCGCCCGGAACTCGCCGACCGGATCGTACGTCGGGATGGCGTTGGAGATGGAAAATAGCACCCGACCCCTGCCAAAGCGGCGTGCGAGATCGACCATCATCTCGGCATTCGGCTTGAACAGGGAGCGCGGCACAATATCGTTGCCCGCCACATAGGTCGCGAAGCGCTGGCTTGCCGCCTGCACAATCTCGGGCGGGCCTCCGGCGACGGTCACGAGCGGGGCACCAAATCCGACAACGCCGGCGACCCGCTGCGAGAGAGTCGGCGCAACCATGTAGAAGGCGCACATGGCGTAGGCGCCTCCGAGCGAGTGGCCGGAGAAGTAGAGCGGCAGAGCGCCGGCGTCTGTCGTCGAGCGGGCGACCGCGGACTCCACAGCCGCGATGTGCGATCGCAAGTTGCCAGAGATGCCGGCGTGGAGCTTCAGCCCGCTGCCGGCCTCGCGAGACACACACGCAGCGTCAACCAGCCACTCGGTCGGTGCCTCGGTGCCCTTGAAGACGAGAGCCACAAAGTCGCCGTCAGCGCGGCCTGCGGTACGGAAGACTGCCCACTGCGGCACCTTCCAGGTGCTTGCACCAGCAGAGCTGAAGTGCAGCACCTCTACCTGCTCGTCGACTCTCGAGTTGTCGGCGCTCTTCAAGAAGAGCACCTCACCCGTGTCGTGTCGAGAGTATACCTCGTCGCTCAGCCGAGCCAGGAGCGCGTGCCGCGCGATCTCCTGCGCTGCAGCCGTGGGACGAGGAGCGCCACGCGGGGGCTGCGGGGGCCGCGGGCGGCTTGATGGCGCTCGTAGCGTCTGAGTCGCCTCGAGCTCCGAGCCATGGCGCCGGAGCTCAGTCGTCAGGACCGATGCCAGAAAGGCGTAGCTGTCTGTGGTTTGCCTTTGGGTATCCTCCCGTCGCTCACGCGCCGCTTCCTCTGACGGATCGGCCAGCAGCAGATCGATGTCGAGCCATCGTTTGGCACTCGAATTCAGCCGTCGCACGCGAGCACCAAGGCGCACAATGTCGATCTCTGCACCATCCGAGACCACATTACCGCTGAGGCAGTCCAGTAGCGCGACAGCATCCGACAGCAGTACCTGTCCTTGCTCGCCGGCGGCACGGATGTCAGCCTGGGAAGGCTGGAGCTGATCGGGGGGCAGGCTGGCTGCTGCCTCGATGCCATCGATCCAGCTATTGAGTTGACTGACAACAGCTGCTCTCACCTGCCGCCTCCAGGCCTCCAGCTGGCGACGAAGACCGCGCTCAAAGTCTCGGATCCACCCGCTCTTTGCCTCCTTGCACTCGCGCACCCACTCGCCAGGCAGGTCGCGTCCGGCCTCGGCCTGGTAGGCTAAGCTGCCAGCATCCACTGCCTCTTTTGCCACTGCCACCACTGCCGCCAACGGTGCCAGCGCAATGCCGCCGGCGGCAACCACTGCCGCAATGAGGGGCACCGCGCCGAAGGCAACAACCGGGAGCACAGCGCATGCAACGGCGCCCGCCAAGTTCCTCTCGACGTTAGGCGTCGTGATACTTGAGGGCACGTCGGTGATCGACGGCGTTTGCAGCTGCGAAGACGAAAGCAGCAGCGAGTGGACGGAGCCGGGAAAGTGCTTTCGAAGCAGCTCGGCCAGCTGCTCACCTGCACGCTCGAGATGGCCTCGCATCTTATTTGCCGTCATCTCCCACGCTTGGTGAGGGGCAAGCGTCTGCTGCAGCTCGGCAAAGCGCTGCTGCAGGCGAGCGGAGAGCTGATCGACGGGGTATCCCCCGGCACACATCTTCTGAAGCTCTAGGATCAGCTCCGTCAGCCCCTCCCGCATCTGGATGGCAGACTCTGCGATCGCGTCGGAGCACTCGGACTGCATCGCGTCTAGCGCCGCATCGATAGTCCCCTTAGCTGCCACGGAGGTGCGTTGCACGTCGGCACGCCACTCTGGATCATCCGCGTTTGGCCTGACTCCGCTCAGCAAGCCGTCCTGGTCGAGGAGCATGCAATGCAGCTGGGAGAGGTGCTGCGCCAGCTCCTCGCAAACCCTCCCAGCACGTCGTCTGGCCGCGTCGCGCATGACTAACTCGTCGACGGCCTTCCAGAAGTCGTCGATTCCGGACAGGCGGCGCAGGGTTTCGCGAGCAGTCGACTCGTCCTCGTCGGACGGCAGACCCGCAATATCAAGCGCAGCGCGCACTCGCGCAACGCGCGGATCGCTCGAGAGGTCGAACCAGGAGGCAGATACGAAGTGGACATCCGACGCTTGGAAGCCGGCCTGAACAAAGATGCGCCGCGCGTCCGCCATGCTCGCCTCCATGAGTGTTTGCAGGCTTTGGCCAGAGCTCTGGTCGTCCTCATCGAGCGCCTTGTACTCCGCGTCAAGCTTGGTAACGACGATAATTGGCTGGTGGCCGCTGGCCTTGATTTGCCGCAGCGCCTCTTGGAGCGGCTCGAGGCTGAGGTCGGTGAAGGAGGCGACGACGATGGGCACGTCACACTTGCGCAGGTGGCGCTCTGCGATGGCGCGTCGGCTCTCATCGGCCCCAAGCCCAGGAGCGTCGATGATGTTGTACGGCTGGCAGTCGGCGTTTGCCGTGACGCCGACCGCGATGTGATCAACCACGCTAGCAAGGGCCTTGATGCTCGCACCATCGTTGCCACGAATGGTTGCACGGGCGGGTTATGCGGCAAGCGGATGGGCGTCATCCCCTCCCCCTATGTGACGCCACCCCCCTCCAATCCGTAATTCCGTAAAATCGCGTGAAAAGGGGCTAAACAAGAAATAGTTTTGTTGTTGCGCCCCAATTCTTTTATTGGTACCTCAAGTATCGTAGTCTTTGTTAGTATCGAGGTCTCGTGAGTTTTGGCACTGATAAATTCGCGGCGTTCGCGGCGAGCCGAGCCAGGCCACGGCGCTCGGCCTGCTGAGAGAAGACCTTCCCCGACGGCAGTGACAATTTACCCGACATCAATCGTCGACGGCAAGCTCGAGAACTGCGCCTCCAAAGTCGCCCAGATTCGCCTCTCGCGGCGCGCTGAGTTAGTATCGCCGGTGCGCCAGCCGGCTCTGCTCCACAGCAGGGCATGCCTGACTGGCTCCTGCTAGCCGTGCGTCCTGGTGGCATCCATTGCCAGCTCAGGTAGCCTCAGGAGGTCGCCTCGCGCACAACTCGGCGCCGCACAGCACCGCTCCGCGTTACTACCGAGTTAGTATCGTCGACCCACAGAGACTGCTCTTCTGTAGGTGGAGCCGACAAACGCCGGCCGGGTCGGCCCCGCCGCCCCCATCGCCGCCGCCGGGGCGGCGGCGGCCTCGGCGGGCCATCCGGCGCGCCGCGCGCCCGACGGGGAGGTGTTCACCACTCCTGGCTCCTCACCCCGCCACGCCTTCGTGCAGACGCCGTGGCACCCGCCTCAGGCGCCGCTCGGACTCGGTTGACGGCCGCCCAAGTGCTTGGCTCGTGCCCAGCCGACCGGCAGGCGATGCCCACTCGCTGCTAGGCTAATCCCGGGCTGTCAAGCGGCGGTGTGGTGCCGTGAAGGGCAGCGGTGCCAAAACTACGACTATTAGTACCGTGCGGGGGCAGTGCATTTAATTCTGTCAAAAATCGAAATGTGCTCCGTGGGACGTATTGGGCTAGGATCATACGTCCGGGAGGCCCCCCATGCGTGCCGCAACGACCCACAGTTCTGGTACCACTCTCTTCACGTTCACAGCTCTTAAGTGTGCCATAACTCCGATACCTGAGGTACCCATTCTACCATTCGTTGCTGGTAGCGAGTCGACGCTGCTTGACCTGCCAGCGTCGACTCGCCCTGTTCGCAGATCTCCTCTGCTGGCGCCATGTGCCTGTCGCCGGCGCTGCAGAGCGGCGAGGACATCGTCAGCCACCAGCTCGAGCTGCAGTCGATCTTGCACGGTGTGCACCAGCGCTACGCCGGCCGCCAAGGGCGGTACAACAAGCACGACACGGCGCGGCTCCGCTACATCAAAAACACCGCCTTCCCGGGCCTGCGCTTCGGCAAGATGGTGCCGGAGCGAGACATGGCGATGCTCAGCCCTCTCCCACCGTCGCGGATCGCCCGTCACCTCGCCTCTCCGCAGGGTCATCTCTCGCGCCGTCTGCATCTCTCTGCCGGTCGCCAGCACCCGCCACCGACTGGCTGCACCGCCACTCGCGACGCGCCACCCTCGCTCACCAGCCTGCATACGCGCTACTCCCGCCGTGCCTTTGCTGCCACATGGATCGCATGTCACTGCAAACGCGCCCGCAGCCGCGCCGTAAAGGTCTGCCTTGCTGGCTGACGATCTCACTCTCCCGCTCCTATTGCATCTGCCTCCCGCCTCCCAGCTCACATTTGACACTGCAGTAGGTGCTCCTGTCGACGCTGCCGCCGCTGCCACCGCTACTGTCACCGCTCGTTTGATAATCGACGCCACGCTTAGCGGCAGCGAGATCCGAGGTTGAGTCAACTTGCCTGGTGCGCTCTTGCGCGTGCCTTCAAGATCCACAAGTCAATTTGTACCAGAAATCCAAAGGTGGTGCAAAATGGATATCTCAAGATTGGCCTTTATTTCGCGCACCTGCTCTCCGCCGCCGCCGCTTACCTGCTGGCACGCCACCGCCCCGCGTCGCTAACTCAAGCCTCCCTGCTGCATCTTGCCACCCCTGCCACATGACTCGACCGCCGTCGCTGCTACCGCCCTCCCCGCCGCCCTCGAAGGCGCCACCAGCATTACGGCCGCCTTCATATCTCATTGATGCTGCCACCAACGCCACTTCCTCGATTCTGTGCCGCTGCAGCGGCGAGGCGCCGTCGCCACGATCGCCGCCAGCGCTGCTGATAGCCTCGGAGCGTCGCCGTGGCCGCGTTCTGGTCTGCCCACGCTTCCCTAAAACGTCTAGGACGAGCTCAGAGGCTAAGGGCGCATCATGTGGGACCATCTAGCTCTACTGGGTCCGCGACGGTGGTCGGCGCACCCCCGTCTCGAACGTGTGTGCTCTCTGTCTGTCTGTCTGTTGTTTCGGCTAAGTCGTTTTGTACCGGATTTCAATGTTAGTGGCAAAACCGCGGAGCCGAAAATGGCGTTTAATTTCGCGCACCTGCTGTCCGCCGCCTGCGGCGGCGCTCCGCGCCGCTTGGGGCGCCTGCGGCGCCCCTGGGCGCGCTGCGCGCGCCTGTTTTGGGGGGGCTACCAGCACCGAAAAAGTGCCCTTTTATTTACCTCCTGTGCGAGAAGTTGTCGTGCGCGCGCACACACACACACAGTGAGTGCGCGCTTCCTCCTCAGCCCGCCGCCTCCGATACCGCGTTGTATGCTCGCGCCTCCGCTCTGCGTGCTTCTGGCCTCCGCCGTCTCCGGGAGGGCCACCATATCGCGGCTTGGCGTGCGTTCCCGCCCGCTGATCGCGGGCGACGGCGGCCAGGCGCCGACGAGCGAGAACGCGGTCCTGGCTGAGGGAGCGGCAGAGGCGGAGGATGGCGCGATGCTTCTGGTTCGGATGCAGTGCCCCGCGTCCGTGGACGGGCACTACTGGTCCGAGCTGCTGGTCGACGCTGGCGCGCTCTATGTCAGCCTGAGCGACGGCGGCCGCGGCACGGACGCCGAGCAGCCGATATACCACGCCCACCCGCCCGGAGAGTCGAGCGCGCAGCTGCTCGAGCGGCTCCCCGCGGAGACCACGCCGGGGCACCTGACGCCGGTCTGGTCCAACACGCAGCTCGAGGTTGGCTTTGCGCCGGACGTCGACGTCGAGGCGACCCTCCTCCTCGCGGCCGCCGTCGCGGGCGAGACTCCGCCGCGCTTCGAGGTGGAGCTGCTGGGCGCGCGTGACTGGGTGTCGCAGGTGCAGTCGGACTGGGCGCCCGTCGAGCTGGCGGGCTGTCTGCGCATCCTCTTCCCGTGGCACGCCGACAGCGCCGGCGAGGGCTCGTGCGGCGCGCTGCCACCAGCCCTGCAGCTGCAGCCGGGGATGGCGTTTGGGACGGGCGAGCACGCGACGACGCAGCTCTGCGTTCGCGGCGTGCACTCGCTGCTGGCGGGGGGGCGGCTGACCGGCTGCGACGCGATGCTCGACTTCGGCTCTGGCTCCGGCGTCGTCGCCTTTGCGGCGCTGCTCTTCGGCTGCCGCCGCGCTGTCGGCGTCGAGATCGACCCGTACGCACTCAAGGCGAGATCTAGCCGAGATATAGCCGAGATATAGCCGAGATCGACCCGTACCACTCAAGGCGAGATATAGCCGAGATATAGCCGAGATGTAGCCGAGATCGACCCGTACGCACTCAAGGCGAGATCTAGCCGAGATATAGCCGAGATATAGCCGAGATCGACCCGTACGCACTCAAGGCGTGCGTCGCTAGTGAACCGACTCACTAGCTGGCTCCTCCCAAGCGTCGCCACGGCATGCCGCTTCCGAGAGGTTTCCTGGCGGCGGGACTCGGCCGCGCCCTCTCTCACCGCCGCCGCCTGCCTCGCGCTAGGTTTCGCGCGCCAACGCCGTTGACAACGGGATGGCGGACCGGTTCGTGGCGGTGCAGCCCGCCGAGGAGGCGCCGGAGGAGTACGAGCTCGTGGTTGCAAACATCCTCGCGCGCACGCTCGTGCAGCTGCAGTCCACTCTAGACGCAGAACACGCAGGGAGTCCCAACATGGAGTTCGCATTCTTGTCAGCCAGCGCGAGAGGGACACGGACTCCGCCGTACTCCGCTGTACTCGTAGCCCGTGTATTCACGCGGTGTCGAAAGACGCTGCACTCCACCGTATTCCCGCCCTCATGTCGGCGCATTCACACCGTAGGCAGCCCACACTGTCCTCGCGCGTCGCGGCGGGAGGCACACTGCTGCTCTCGGGCATCTGGGGCGAGGCGCAGGCGGCCGAGGTGGAGGCGGCGTTCGCGCCCGACTTCGAGGGCTTTGAGCGGAGCTGGCAGGACGGGTGGGTGGTGATCAGCGCGAGGCGCAGGAGGTAAACGCACGCAAGCGACGGTTCGTCTCGTGTCCTGCACACGCCCCCCCGCTCGGATCGGTGCGTGGCGGCCGGGCGTACAACGGATGCGCGGACCGCAAAAAGGACGTAGTTCTGAGTGCATTTACGCGCGTCCCACAGAGAGATCAAAGGAGACTTCAAAGCTCGTCATGAGTGCTACTGCCGCCGCCGCCGCCGCCCACAAACTCGACCGCCGCCGCCGCGCGCTCACCGGGGTCCGTCTCGCCCGGCCCCGGGTCGAGCGCCGGCAAATGTGCGAACCATGCTCGGTATGCCTCCGCCTCCGCCTCGGCCTCCCCTCCTTCGCCCCGAGACCGGCGCAGCGCCCGCAGCAGCGGCTCCGCCTCTGGCGCGGCGCTCGTGTTGAGCAGTTGCGCGTGCAGCAGCGCGGCACGCGTCTCCTCCAGCGTGGCACGCGTCTGCTCGCGCGTCGCGGCCGCCTGCGAGGGGAGAGTTCGGAGAAACTTCGGGCAGAGTTCCGAGAGGGTTCGGGCAAGGTTCCGAGAGGGTTCGGGCAAGGTTCCGAGAGGAGAAGGTTTGTGCAGGGCCGAGAAGGGGCGCGTCTCCCCGCGCGTCAGTGGCACCTTCGCGGCGGCGCCGCACGAGAGGAGCTCCGCAACGAGGTAGCGGATCGGCGGCGGCCAGCCAGCGGACGGACCTAGAAGGTTCCTAGAAGGTTCCTAGAAGGTTCCTGGAAGGTTCCTGGAAGGTTCCTAGCCAGCCAGCGGACGGACCGCTCTGTGGCGCCTCACCCCGGCCAGCCTCAGCGAGGGAGAGCCTAGAAGGCTCCTAGAAGGTTCCTAGAAGGTTCCTGGAAGGTTCCTAGCCAGCCTCAGCGAGGGAGAGCCTACCGGGAGAGATGGGGAGACATGGGGAGACATGGGGAGACATGGGGAGACGTGGGGAGACATGGGGAGACGTGAGGAGAGCCTTTGCGAGGGAGAGAACCTCGGCAAACCTCGGAGAACCTCGGCGAATCTCGGCTCCTCACTCGCCCTTTCTCAACGGCTTCGGCGGCGGCGCTCAAAGACGCCAGCGCGCCCTCTGCAGCCGCCCCGCCGCCCGCCGCCAGCCCGGCCTCCGCGAGCCGGCGGAGCCGCGCCAGCGCAAGTGCGAGGGCCGCGAACCTGCGCACGAGGCGAGCGCCTCTGCGGCAAGGAGCGGCAGCGGCGGGGCGGCAACGGCGGGGCGGCAACGGCGGGGCGGCAGCGGTGCGCGTGGAGGAGAAGCAATCCCCGCCGTGTGTGCGTGTGCGTCGCCCGCCCCGTGTGTGCACCTCGCGTGTGCCTCACCTACCGATGCGCATCTACACGCGCGCGCACGAGAGGCCCGGCAAGGCGGAGTCGCCCAGCGAGGAGAGCTCCTCCGGCAGCCGTCCGCTCGCGGCAGAGTCATCTGCCTCCGCGACGGCGTACGCGATCGTGCGGCCGATGGCCTCGGTCGTGATGCGCCCGTCGGCCCCGCCGGCCGCCGAGCTGGAGCTGGACGACCAGCCGTACCCGTCCGCCTGCGCTGCGGGCGCGACACAGCACGGGCGCGACGATCTACCGCAGGCAAGCCCGCAAGCCTCGCCTGGCCTCAGCCACCGCGCGCCGACGCGAAAAGTGCCGACGCCGCGCGCGTTGCACCCAACCTCGACGGCGCAGTCAAAGGTGCCGTCTTGCGTGCACGCGAGGAGCGTGATTCGGCCTGTCCGGTCGCAGCCACGCAGCGCTGAGGCGGCATCGAGACCGTTTGCAAAAGTGACGAGGGCTCCCGGCCGCAGAACCGCTCGCTGCAGCCTCAGCAGCTTGCGGCCGTGGCCGCGGAGTTCGCCATCGACGAGCCGACTCCTACCTACACAGTACGTACGGTGAACCACCGACGCTAGCTGCGCGCTGTTTTCACGGCCTGTCGTCTGTTGTTTGTTGTGCCCTTGTTTGTTTCTCCCTATCACCTTGGAGTGCTGGGGGGGGCGACAGGGAGGATGTGGCCTTGAGTTATGTGTACGCCGACTCAGGGTGTGTGGCAGCCAGCTGGCTGTGTGTCTTGTGAGCTTGTTTGTGTCTGTGTGTCGCTCGAGCGTGTCGTCATCATCTGTCCAGCGTCCACCCATACCGCGTTGGTGTCCAGTCTGAGCCTGGCTGTTCTTCACCTTTCTACCTACCTACCTACCTCACGGTGCTCCGGCTGCCCCCCGGTTAAGATCTCGTGCAAACCTCTTTTTACCACCTTCAGGTACACCTCCCAGACTCCCCCAAACCGCCCAGGATGAGCTCCTGAGGTGCCAGTCCGCCCGAGATATGACCGGTTGAAGTTGGGGTTCCACGGTCGCGCAGAGCCTTGCACGCGGCTCACCACTCACACCTGCTGGGCACCAACCTTTGGGTCCAGATGACTATCCCTCTATTGAAGAGGGAAGAGGGACGCCTCACGAGCCTACGGAGGGCCTCGACCCGTCTTCTTGCTGGTCAGACCACTCTGATCCCTTCCACAGACTGGGCGGGTCGGCCCCGACTAGGGGCGGTCCCAGCCGCGCGGAGAAGGCCAGCGAGCTCGAAACACGTCGCCGCGGCCGGCCGTTTCGCAAGCCTGAGCGGGTCGCCAGACACCCGCGAGAGCCAGCAGCTAGAGCGCCGTCGAGCCGCAGATCGAGTCGAGGAGCTTGATGTCCACGGTAGCAGTTGTGGAGAGCGGTGGCACGGTGCGTGTAGACGCGTCGATTGAGGGCTCCCTATCGAAACGCGACGGGTACGGCATGACAACTGCCAGTACAGTTTTACGCCGGCCAGCGTGAGAGCACAACAGGGAGCCGGCGACCCGTACGCTTTTTGCGCGTGGCGACTGGTGGCTGTCTGGAGCTCGTGTGAGCTGGGCCGACGCGTGGCCGAGCCGAGAGGACCAGCGAGCGACCACGTTGGCGATGAAGCTTGGCGGCCGGCGCCTCGTCGCCAGACGTCACAGCGGCGTGGACGTAGGAGTGTGCGGCGACGAGTGCCGGCAAATCCGGCCCAGTGTGGCCGGCAGCTGCCTAGCGCTGGCCTGTGGCCGGCGCCGCGGTGGCGGAGAAGGCGTCTCCGTGGCGGCGGTCGGCAGGTGCGAGCGTGATGCCATCTTGCGGGACGACACCCGTCTAAAAAGAAAGAAAGAAAACAGACAACCCAAGGGAGGGATGGGAGGACGGCACGCCGCCACCACACAGGGATTTAGGAGAGGTGTGTGGTGCGCTAGCCGTCGCCCACCCTAGGGAGTCTGCCTCTTCCTATCTCTCTTCGCAGTCTCTCTCCGATTCTCGCTGCAACCTTCACAAAAAAACCCGGATGCGACTTAATAATTCTTTCGCGAGTAGAAAAGTCTCATTAGGGCAGGCATCCCTCACCGTGCGTCGGAAATGGAAGCAGGCGGCGTGTCCGTCCTCCTCGGGGTCCTCAAGACCAAGAAGACCGTAAGTGCGCCGCCCCTTCCCCTCGACCGCTCCCGGAGCAGCACCGCACTCGCGGCGTACCTCGCCGAGCCCGACCACATCCACCCCTCCCTCGGCCCGCTCTCGGTGACGAAGGGCAGCGATTTCGTCGGCGTGTGGCGGTGCACCCGCCCTCGGGGCGGGGGCGCCTGCGAGTGCGTGTGGCTCGCTGGGATCGCGCATCGGATGCGGGGCAGGTGCCCCTGCCCCGACTGCGCGGCGGCGGCGGCGGCGGTAGTGCGGTCCTCGGCCCTCGCGGCGCACGGCTCCGTCCTCCTCGGCGTGCTTCGCGTCTCGAGGGGGGAAGCCGCGCCGCCCCTTCCCCTCGACCTCTCCCGCAGCAGCTCCGCACTCGCGGCGTACCTCGCCGAGCCTGACCACATCCACCCCTCCCTCGGCCCGCTCTCGGTGACGGAGGGCAGCGGCTGCGTCGGCGTGTGGCGGTGCACGGCGCGGCGGGGCGGGCGCGCCTGCGAGTGCGTGTGGACCGCTGTGATCGCGCATCGGATGTGCGGCAACTGCGGCTGCCCCGACTGCGCGGCGGCGGCGGCGGCGGTAGTGCGGTCCTCGGCCCTCGCGGCGCACGGCTCCGTCCTCCTCGGCGTGCTTCGCGTCTCGAGGGGGGAAGCCGTGCCGCCCCTCCCCGCCGACCTCTCCCGCAGCAGCTCCGCACTCGCGGCGTACCTTGCCGAGCCTGACCACATCCACCCATCCCTCGGCCCGCTCTCGGTGACGGAGGGCAGCGGCTTCGTCGGCGTGTGGCGGTGCACGGCGCGGCGGGGCGGGCGCGCCTGCGAGTGCGTGTGGACCGCTGTGATCGTGCATCGGATGCGGGGGAGGTGCCCCTGCCCCGACTGCGCGGCGGCGGCGGCGGTAGTGCGGTCCTCGGCCCTCGCGGCGCACGGCTCCGTCCTCCTCGGCGTGCTTCGCGTCTCGAGGGGGGAAGCCGCGCCGCCCCTCCCCGCCGACCTCTCCCGCAGCAGCTCCGCACTCGCGGCGTACCTTGCCGAGCCTGACCACATCCACCCCTCCCTCGGCCCGCTCTCGGTGACGGAGGGCAGCGATTTCGCCGGCGTGTGGCGGTGCACGGCGTGGCGGGGCGGGCGCGCTTGCGAGTGCGTGTGGACCGCTGTGATCGTGCGTCGGATGTGCGGCAACTGCGGCTGCCCCGACTGCGCGGCGGCGGCGGCGGCGGCAGCGGCGGCGGAGGCAGATGCAGCGGCGGATGCTGAAGCCAAGCAGGCTCGACAGGATCGGCGCGCCGCCGACCGCGCGTGGGTCGAGGGCGCCGCCGCGCGAGCGGCCACCGCCCGCGAGGAGGAGGCGCGGCTCTCGGAGGAGATGCTGCAGCGGCATCGCGCCCAGGGCATCACTCCGATGCAGCTCGGCGAGGTGCAGCTCTGGCGCGAGGTGGAGGTGGAGGGGGGGCGGCGCACCTCGACGCACGGCGGGATCGGCCTCGGGCTGGCCCACTTCCACGACCCATCCGATGGGTGCGTCGTGCCCCCCAGCGAGATCGCTCTGTTTGGCCTCGCCATCGAGGGGGCCTTTGACGTCGGGCGTCTCGGCGGCTGCGACGTCCACCTCAAGGCCGGCAACCGCCGGGCCGTGGCCTGCAGCCCGCAGGGTCCCCGGCCCTTCTCGGAGAGCGCGCGGCGGGACCTGCCAGCCACCCTCGTGTACATCGAGCAGGTGTGCACGCGGGCGCGCGTGCCCGCGCGGGCGGTGCGCGCGGTCCTGGCTGCCACCCGCGCGCTCGCCGAGGTCGACCGCGCCGCGGAGCTGGTGTTTCTCTCCTCGGGCGAGGCGCGGGACGCGGTGCGGCCAACAAGCGCCTCCCACCACGACGCGCGGGGCGATCAGAAGTGGTACGGGCCGGGGAACTCCCCCCACTTCAACAAGTTTCAAGGGTGCGTGCGCTAGCGGCCTGCCTCCAACCATGCGAACCTCCACCTGGCGTGCCATACGATTCACCCCCCCCCCCCCCTCTCCCTGCCCTGGTGCAGGGCAAAGGCTGGCCACCGCCTCGTCCGCCTCATCATCTCCCTCTCCCCGAACCTCCGCATGGTCAACACGATGCTGCAGCAGGTCGACGAGAAGGGCGAGATCCTCCCCCACCAGCCCACGTGGCAGGCGCGGCTCTCCGCCTGCGGCATCGACCTGGGCGAGCGGAGCGAGGAGGCGGAGCGAGGAATGGCGGGCTACGCCGACTTCTACCTCTGCGCGCCGGGCGCGGGCGATCGGATCCGGAACGGTTCCAGCACCCACGCCAACGAGATGGTCTGGCGGGCGTGGCGTGGCGCGTGCTCCGTCGTCGCCCTCTCCCCCGACGGCGCGAGCAGCGGCTGCGAGCATGGCGGCTCGTCGCAGGTGCCAATGACGGCGGTGGAGCAGCACGAGCGCGGCGAGATTCTCCGCGTCGAGCGCGGCTCGGGCTCGGTTGTGGCAATGACAACGGGGTCGGCCGCCGAGCACGGCGTGCCGCGCTCGCCGAAGCGGGCGCTGCTCGTGCGGCTGCTGCTGCTGGAGGCGCTGGGCCGCGCCACCCTCGTCCCCGCGGCCGGCCCGAGCGCGGTGGAGGAGGGTGTAGACAGGATCTGGATCCTGGTGGCGCTTGCCAACGAGTACAAGTGGCTGCCCGTGTCGTTTTGCCCGGTGAGCATGATTCTCGCCTTGCTGGCGTGATAGAATCGTTTCACAGCGGCTCGACTCGTTTTTGCCCCCGTTGCAGTAAATAAATTTGTTTTGCAAGTTGAAACGGACACGCCAACGAGGGGGAGGGTAGTGTGTGGGGAGAAGCGGACAGGGTCCCCACCTGCACGAGCAGGATCTTGTAAGGACGATCTTGGAGCACTTGGAGTGCAGTCAGTAACCGCACATCCAGGCACCAGGGCCGGGGAGCTAAGAAGCGCACCCAGCGGGCCGGATGATTGGGATCGGGTTGCGGGCAAGAGAGCCCTAGCCCCGGGGGTGCGCGTTCGCAGGGAAAGGGCCGTAAAGTAAACACGGGTCTCCGAGGGTTGGTTCCGTGTACCGGGTTTCCCCTTAACTTCAGAACGCCCCCTCTACACGGAGCTAGTAGACACGACGCTGTACATCACGCACGTACACAGGTCCTCACTCAGCATCCCGTCCCAGAGTTCCACTGCCCGACTTCCCGGGGCTCCCGGTTCTCCCTGATTCGCTCTTTTGTTCGCCAGCCGAGCGTCGCCTGACGGCCGCTGTAGCCGTTTCTGATGTCTCTTCTTTGGCCGAGGTCTCGCCTCCGCTTCACCTCCGACTGGTACTGCCGCCTCCGAGAGCGTCGGCTGCCCTGTCGAGGTTTCCCCGGGCGAGGACGGCGGCATTGGATCGTGTCGCCTCCCCTCCCCGGGGGGTCGAACCCGCTCTCCCTGGTCGGCGAGTCGTGTCCGCACCCGCGGCCTCTCTATCGTCCCTGGCTCGCCCCCCCCCTCCGCCGGCTCTTCTCCAAGCTCGGGGAGGCGTGGCCCTCCCTGTCGAAGGTCGCGGTGGTCCGGTTGCCACTGCGACTGGCCTTCCCCCGGTGGGCCCGTACGTCCCGACTCCACTCTCAGAGGCCGCGTCAGCTCATCTCTCGCCTCCTCCGACAACTGACCGATCAGGGACAGAGGGAAACGGGCAGCGAGGAAGGCCCAGTGTTTTCCTTGGAGCACGGCAGTCGAATTTTTCTCTCGGCTCGCCGTCGTTGAGGTGGCTCGGGGCCGACTCTCGCCAGGTGATTACCAGCAGGCGCCGGCTGTCCGCGCGCCCTCTGCCCCCGACACGCCGGTCCCGGGCCCACCGGCACATGCCGCAGCGCCGGGCTCGTTCGCGCCTCGCGATAGCGCGCCCTCGCCGTGGCGCTCAGCTCAACCCCGGTCCTCGAGGACGCTGCGGGGACGGAGAACAGCGCATGCCGCGGGGCTCGCCGCACACACGGCCCTGCGGTGCGTGCCGGCCCCGCCCGCCCATCGGGTGCGGCGGCTGGTCAGCGGGCCGCCGCGCCCATTCGAGCCCCTCTAACGCTGCTCCTGCTCGTTGCGAGCAACGTGCTGTGGCAGCGCGCGCACGGCGGTCTCCGTCGGGTAGGCGTGGAAGAAGTCGCGGCGGGCCGCGAGCAGCGCCGCCGCCTCGGCGCCCTCGCACGACGCAAACTCGGAAAAGGCCTCGAGAAGGGTCGGCTCCGCCTCGGGCGTCGAGGAGCAGGAGATGAGCAGCGACGAGGCGAGCGCCCAGCGCATTGTGTCGAGTGAGTTCTCGAGCGCCGACGACAGCTGGGACAAAAAGAATTCTTAAGGGCCAAGCCTCTCTCACAGCACACTGGCACGACAAGGGCGCAGACTGGCGCGGACTGGCACGCACACAGGCTCACCACCGGAGCCGCCTAAGCGACTCCGTTAAGAACGGCAATGCACTCCGCACCATGCACAATGCCGCTCTCCCCGCACGCTAGCTCGTTCACCGTCTGCCACGCCACGGCGGTGTGGAGGACGACAGACAAGCGCTGCATCTGCAGCCCGTGCCAGTTCTTGGTGGTCCATGTGACCTCGTCCAGGTGCTGAGCGTGCGAAAGTTTGTTGCTCAGCTGGTTCGCCGCCTCCCTCAGGGTGCTGCGAACCTCCTTTCCAAAGCCTCCGAAAGCCTCAAAATCAAACAAACGTAGATCGCAATCCTGCTGCCGCGCAAAGGGGTAATCGCCAGGCTGCTCCTTGAGCTTTCCCTTGGGGGCATCCTCCTCCTCCCCCTCCTCCCCCTCCTCCTCGGCCTCCTCCTCCTCCCCCGCCACCGCCGCTGCCGTCGCTTCCGACGGAGACCACTTGCCGCGCCCTTTGACCAACTTGAGCAGCCCGGTCTCCGTGTTGCCAAAAAGAATTTAACAAGCGACGCCGTCGCCAACTGTCATGTCGGTAGCCGCTCTGCACCGCTCGCTGCTGGAGCGCGGTTGATCGCGGCGCCGACGCAGCGGCGGCGCCGTTTCGCGCGGCGAGAGACGGCGTGGCATCGGCGCCAAAACAAACGGGAGGTCGCGGCGCGGGCGCGGCAGCAAAAACATCGGCGTCGCTTCAGCTTCTGCTTCTCGTCTCGTCTTGTAGCAGTAGCAGTCGCACACGCGCGCGATCCGCGCCGCTCCGCGAGGACACGACCATCGGGATTCGAAGGGGAACGCACGACCCCGGCCCCGAACCCCACCGCCCCCTGTTATGGGATCCGTTATGGCCCTGCGACCGCGCACCCCCCAGGGCTAGGGCTCTCTAGCCCGTAACCCGATGCCGATCATCCGGCCCGCTGGGTGCGCTTCTTAGCTCCCCGGCCCAGGATGTGAGGGTAA
>NW_005200580.1:124429-129326 GCF_000372725.1 Emiliania huxleyi CCMP1516
CCCCCCCCCCCCCCCCCGACAGGACCCCCCCCCTCACCCCCCCCCTCACCCCACCGCCTAGATACGCGCGGATAGCCGCCGTCGTCCACGCCAGCACCGGCCGGTGCTCGTCTAGAGCGCGGCGGCGAAGTTGGCAGCGCCTGGCGGCCGGCTCTCAGAAGAGATCCTGCGCGGTGCTGAGACCATCGAGGTCTCTCGATGATTGTCCGGGGAGAAGCGGTGGAGCTGCGGCACAATGCGGTTGACCAACGTACCATCAGCAAACTCATTTTCGCTCCTTGCTGGGCCACGATGCCTTGCCCACGCTGGCCATACTCGGGCGGGCGCCGGTTTAACGGAGAGTTCCCAGCCGCGCCCTGCGCTGCTTCGCGGGGCTAGAGAGCTGCGCGGCCGCGGGCCGGCCCGACCCTATTCGCGCAGAGACCGCACGACGAGATTACCGTGACGGGTCTCTTTTGCACCCGGATGTCTGCACATATGAAATCGGGTCTCTCTGTCCACAATGGCCGTTTCGCGTTGTTTTTTATACGGGATACGGCTCTTTTCTGTTCAAAATAGAGCCGACGCGGTATACGGCGCAGAATCTCGTTCAGTCGTTCTCGATCCCACATGATCATGTGCACGCCCGGGGCGGCCACGGACCGCCTCTCGGGCCGCCGTACTCGAGGAGCGCCCTCCTATACACCTCGACGGCGCACCCGTTCCGCGCCTCAAATTCGGCGCGGAGAGGCATGAGCCGCATCGCCTCGAGCGTCAGATTCGACAGCCGCTCCTCGGCCCGCCCCAACTCGGTGCCGATCTTGGACCCATTCCAGGCACGGTGAAGTTTGTCGATGGAGGCGAGGATCGCCGCCGTGTAGTTGGACCCGCTTCGCGTGGTGTCGCCGCTCCGCAGCAGCACCTCTAGCCGACCCTTTGACGCCAGCCTGTCCAGCGCGCTCTCTGTGCGGGACAGCGGTGGCCCGCCGCAGGCCGTCCATCCGCGCAGCACTTCGAAGACGATGTCCAACCTGCTGAAAAAGCCGATGAAATCGAAGCCCGCGAGGACGCGCATTGCGCGCTCGACGCTGCAGCCGCGTCCGAACCCGTTTGAGGCAGCACAGAGCCCCATGCCTCGGCAGATGAGATGATTGTCCCCGTACACGAGGCGGGCCTGCCGCGTCTGGTGGTCGACGCGATAGAAATCGCGGGGAAAGTAGTGGACCTCTGATCGAAATTGCTCGTACGGCTCGCGGAGCACGACCAGGCGCCGTGCGCCGCAGCTCTGTCGACCCGCCGCGTTCGCCTCCCGCCTGGCCGTCGCCTCCAGCTTTGCGAGGTCTGACCAGTCCGGCGCTCCGCTGGCATGGTGGTACTCGCGGTAGATGCCATAAGGCTGGCTCGTGTTCTTGCGCTTGAGCACGTTGCGGATCGTCGTGCCTGCGCACTTTCTGATGTGCCAGTGATACACATCTGGCGCGCAAGCGCCGGAGGTGTTCGGCTGCCAGCCCATCGCGCGCGAGTCAATGCACCGCTTCAGCGCTGCCCGGCTCTTTTCGCTGCCTCGCTTGCACTGCCGGCTGGCGCAGCAGCCGCATCGAGTCAGTGAGCACCAGCTGTCGAGCTGGCCAGCACAGCCGTCCGCCACCGGCGACGAGCGCATTCGCCCCAGGTTCCGGCTGCAGCTGGCGTTGCTGGGAGACGGCATGCCGCCAGCAGTGCACTGAAGTCGAGTGTGCTGCACTGAGAGATATGCGCGGTGTCGGAGAGTCGCCGGTGGCGGACGTTGTGAGTCGGAGAGTCGCGGTGTCGGCTCGTCTTCGGAAAGACCAGGATCGCTCTACTGGCAAACTTCTGGCTGACACGCGCGCCCGGTCGAGCCTTCGGCGGACGCGCTGCGGTCGCACGCCTACCCAAGTCATATGCCACGGCGTGCGATCTAGATTCAGCACACGCGCCTCTGCTCGCAACCACTCATCCAATGAACTGTCGTCACCCATGAGTGCGAGTTAGGGCTAGCGGCTGGCCAATAGCCTGTGAGGAGGGCGTCCATAGATAGACACCTCACAAGACCCCACACACGGTCTCGTCCGTGCCTTGCGGCCGGCGACGAGATTGCTAGAGGCGGAGCAAGCCTGCTCTAGTCTCACACGTTCGCCCCTGTCGCCTGTCTGTGTTGTTGTGCTGTTGTTTGTCTCTTGGCACCTTGGAGTGCTGGGGGGGGCGACAGGGGGGACGTGGCCTGAGTGATGTGTACGCCCACTCAGGATGTGCGGCAGCCCGCTGGCTGTGTGTCTTGTGAGCTTGTTTGTGTCTGTGTGTCGCTCGTGCGTGTCGTCATCATCTGTCTTGCGTCCACCCATACCGCGTTGGTGTCCAGTCCGAGCCTGACTGTTCTTCACCTTCCTACATACATACATGCTAAGTGCATTGCCGTTCTTAACGGAGTCGCTTAGGCGGCTCCGGTAGTGTGCCGGTGATAGTACTAGCACGCGCCAGCTCGCACCTGTGTCGAGCCTGTCTGCTGTGAGAGACACTTCTTTTGTTTAAATTCTCGATTTCCTGCTTCCGTCGCACGTCCTCGTCCATTCACCAGTTCGCCAACTCGCCAACTCGGCAACACGACGTCCTCGGTCTCTGCGACAATCCTGGTGCTCGCTGCGCTGCACAAGGGTGCGGCGGCACAGGTGTAGGGCTCCAAGGGGAAAGAACAAGACGGGTAAACAGAGAAGAGTCAGTAGAGACGGGACAAAAGCTGAGAGGATGGGGAGGGTGTAGCATGTGTGTGCGTTCTAGACCTTGAGTAGTCTCTGATGCCCAATGCGTGCACTCGTCTTCGCGGGGCGGGGTGCGCACTGCGCGCCGCGAGGATGAGGAGCCTGAGCCAGGGGAGGGTTGGGAAGGGGGGGCGAGGCCGGAGGAGTATGACGGCCTCTTCGACGGCCCATAAGGGGCCGTTGTCTGCTGTGCCTTTTGTGGTGCTAGTTCGTGCCAGTCTGCTGTGAGAGCGCCTTTATCTTAAGAATTCTTTCCATGCTATACCCGCTTTGACCGCGGCGCTTCCTTGCCTTTGCCGTGTTTTGCTGAGCGACATGGGCCTCTTCTCGTCCGCCCCCGACGAGGAGCAGCAGAAGGCATGCCTCGCCGCCCTCGCCGCCGCCTTCCCCGACGTCAGCGAGCGGACCCGCAAGCAGTACGCGGCGTCGCACAAGTTCAAGCCCGACAAGTGACTGCGGCCTTCCCAAACGCCTGCATACAATTCGCCACCCGCCGCACGCGCGACCTCCTCCCCCCCCGCCAGGGCGTCCAAGGCGCTGGGCGAGAGCGAGAAGTGGCGGGCAGAGACTCTGCCAAGAGCGCCCGGCCCCGACGGCAGCGATGGCGCCGCCGCCGCGTCGCTGCTCTTCACGCACCGCGGCTTCGACCACCACGGCCGCCCCGTCTTCCTCTACTACGGGAGTTCCTTCGCGCCCAAGAAGTGGGACGCGGACGCCGTCATGCTCGGCGTCGTGCACACGCTCGAGGCGCCACTCTTACGCCACGCGCCCACCACACACCACACACACGCTCGCCATCGCCACATCGCCATCTCGCCGCCGCGCCAACAATCCCCGCCGCACCCGCCAGTGTGCCCTCGCCCCCCCCCCCCCCTCACCCCCCCTCCCCTCACCACCATCGACCACCCGCCGCATCGCCATAGGCCTCGCCACCACACCCCACCGCCGGCCCGTGCGCAGGCGGGCTTCGCCGCCGCCGATGCCAAGGACCCGACCAACGACGGCGAGATGCCCCGAGATGCCCCGAGATGACGCGAGATGACGCGAGATGACGCGAGATGGCGCGAGATGACGCGAGATGACGCGAGATGACGCGAGATGACGCGAGATGACGCGAGATGACGCGATGCCGAGGACGCGTCCAACGACGGCGATGAGACGCCCCTCCTCTTCCTCCTCTCTCCTCGCAGCTACGGCCGTCGCCCTCACACGCGCACATCGCTGGGGTGCGAACCGGTTTGCGGTCGAGATAGGATGCTGCGTCATCATCTTCCTCATGGACGGAGGCACCAAGCTCGACATGGGCCTTGCCAAGCAGGCGCCGCGACGCAAAAGGAGAAAGACGCCGGAGCCGCCACACGCGTGGCAGAGTTGCAGCCGAGGGGCAGCCGAGGGGCAGCCGAGGTGCAGCCGAGGTGCAGCCGAGGTGCAGCCGAGAGGCAGCCGAGGGGCAGCCGAGAGGCAGCCGAGGGGCAGCCGAGGTGCAGCCGAGAGGCAGCCGAGGGGCAGCCGAGGTGCAGCCGAGGTGCAGCCGAGAGGCAGCCGAGCGGCAGCCGAGGGGAGGCCGAGGGGCAGCCGAGGGGCAGCCGAGCGGAGGGCGTATTGTGCCCACCGCGATTCTCGCGCGTGCTCGAACCTCTCTCTCGAGCTCCCACCTCTCGAGCTCCCCTCGGCTCACCTCGGCTCACCTCGGCTCACCTCGGCTCACCTCGGCTCACCTCTGCTCCCCTCGGCTCCCCTCGGCTCACCTCGGCTCACCTCGGCTCACCTCGGCTCACCTCTGCTCCCCTCGGCTCCCCTCGGCTCACCTCGGCTCACCTCGGCTCACCTCGCGGCCCTTTCCACCTTTCCACCCGCACGCGCAGTTCAGCAGTTCTAGTAGCAGGCAGCCTTATCTCGCGCGTCATCATACCTCCCCGCGAAGTCATATCTCCCCCAATCTCCCCCAATCTCCCCGCAGTTCTCGCGCCTGGTCGGCGCGCACTACCCAGGACGTGCGTACAAGGCGCTCATCTACCCGGGCACGCCTCTCGCCACCAGGCGTGGCGCACGCCCCCGTGCCCCCCCCCCCCCCCCCTGAGTTTTAAGTTGTAGATCAGTCCAACCAAAAGCCGCGCGTGCGGTGGGGTCATCGGCCCAAC
>NW_005200580.1:130194-144736 GCF_000372725.1 Emiliania huxleyi CCMP1516
CGCATTAATCTCGGGTGATCTCGGGTAATCTCGGGTACAGGTCGTCCTCGTCAAGCAGAAGGTGGAGGGGCGCAAGACCTTCGAGGAGCACCTCCCTGAGGAGACCCTCTCCCTCGTCGGCATCGACAGCTGGGAAAAGGAGCCCCCCCCCCTCCCCCCCCCACCCGCCCCGCCCCCCCCGCCGCCGCCGCGCACTACCACTCACACCAAGCCACACGGACACAAGGAGAGCCCGCGCACTACCACTCACACCAAGCCACACGGACACAAGGAGAGCCCGCGCACTACCACTCACACCAAGCCACACAGTAGTAAAGTGAAATACAAGCAGGGAAGAGAAAAGAGGTATCTCTTCTCGATGAGAGCACCCACTCTCCCCCTTGGGTGGGTTCGCATACCTGGGGGGGGGCGGGCTGTCCCCTTCTTCACACCAACAGTGCGGCGCTTGGGTTTCGCGGCAGGGCAGGTAGGGGACGGCAGCGCAGGGGGCATAGCAGCAGTGTGCGGCGCGACACAGGGCAAGGGGAGGCCACACTCGCAGGGGGCGTCACACGTCTAGACACACATCTAGACACACCTGCCTGTGTACAGATCACAGATCACACCTGCCTGTGGCACTTTTGCGCGCACACACTCCGGGCCGGCGCTTTGACAGAGGGAGCCACGGGGGCGCTTTGTGACAGAGAGGGAGCCACGGGGGCGAGGGTGGAGCGCGGCGCAAGACAGCACAGCCCCTCTCGCGCATGCCTAAAAGAGGACACTCCCCTGCTCGCTCGCCACAGCCCCCCCCCCCCCCCCCCCGCACTAGGTGCCGTGGGGGTCCGACCCAGACCGCGACGGCGCGCCGGCGTGCGACGCCGACGCCGGGGCTGTGGCGGCGGCGGGGCCAGCCTGAGCCTACTAACATATACAGTCGGGCGCGCGTTGTGTCGCGGGGAGAGTGGCGCGGGCCGTGGATTGGCGGCCAGCTGGATCAGCTACCGCACCGCGCGGCGTCCCCATCGCATCACGACGAGGATATACGGCTTTATGCGTGCGGAGAGTCGCAATGGACTCGGTCCCGGTCAGACGTGAGTGTCGTGAGGGAGGGGAGGCGGGGGACACGGGAAGTCTGGGCAACGTAAACGTAGAAATAAGGAAAGTGCCCCCAGAGAGGCCAGAGACTGTGAGCTCAGAGTCCAGAAAATCTCGCGATCCGAAAACCGCGCGCGCGCACAAACACACGTCACAGTTTGTACAGTGTACTACTGGAGTACACACACATATGCACATCCCACATCATGCACATGCTAGCGCATCTCTGCCAGTGGCGCCGATGGCGACGGCGCGAGGCGATTCTTTCGCAGTCTTGATGTAGAGCGCTCCAAGATAGTGTCCCTCCCAGCGCGACGGGTCTCTGTCCGAGGAGACACTGTACCATACACTCGTCAAGGCGCACCGCGGCGAGAAGGTGGAGGGCGAGAACGTCGACGTTCTCAACGCGGTAGTACGATTCGACCCGTTTACGAATGCTTGGGAGGGAGGTTGCACCGATGGCGACGGCACCGACCGCGCTATGTGCTGCCTTGCTGTAGCTCTAGCCCCTGGCCGCGGACGATTGATGCGGGCGCAAGCCTGGGTCTGCAGGGCTCGTGCCAGTGCACGCCAGTCCCGTGCCCAGTGTCGTGAGAGGGTCACTTGCTTGGTTGGAGCACTTGGAGTGCGGTCGGTAACCTCACATCCAGGGCCGGGTTTGTCGTAAAATTCAGGCGTCTTCTTCGCTGTTTATTCACAGCACGCCCCTAGGAAACCTAGAGCCCACGGTTCCCTGGGGTCGCCTCGTGAATAAACGAGTACAAAGAGCGGTGCGTAAAATTCTCACGCGAGATCCTCCAATCCCAAGTTTACCGCGTGCAGGAATGAAGGCCTCCGACAGCGGCGCCGCCCCGCTGCCCCTCCTGCTCGCCCTCGCCAAGGGCCTCCCGTCTGCTGCATTCCTCACCCTCTACCACAACATCGATGCGGCGTCCTTTGGACTCCTCATCGTGCCGGCGGCGGCCGACCTTCCTATCAGCTCTGGCATCCCAATCTATCTGCTCTCTGTCGTTGCGGGACAGGTCGGCTTCCTGCTTGCATCGCGCTTCTCGTCCGCATGTGGCGGAGCAACCATCGAGCTGGTGCCACTGCTGGCGCCGCTCGCGTCGTGCGTCGGCATCGACCAATCCGGCCTGTCGTCACGCACGGCTCGCGCGTCGACCCTGCTCGCCCTGCTCTCGTGCACCTCCCTCCTGATCGCGATTGCGTACTTTGTGATTGCGCGCTTCAAGCTGGGCCGCCTGCTGCGCTGCATCCCCCTCATTGTCCTCAAGGCGGCGCTCACCGGGGTCGGCGTGTACATGGTGGTAGAGGCGATCAAGATGGGGGTGGCATGGAAAGAGGAAGGAGGCATGAGCGAAGGTGAGACCACCGTCTTCCTGACCGAGACGGCACGCGCTGGGAGCCAGCTCTTTGGCCCCCCCGCGCGCCCCCTCCTCCTCGCCACGCTCCTCACGCTAGCCGGCTACATCATCGTCAAGAAGCTCGGCTTCTCGCAGTCGCAGTCGCTCGGCTACCTCGCCGCGGTCGCCATCGCCATAAACGCCCTCACCCTCGGCGGCGTCTGCTGCAGCGCGGCCCCAGGCGTCCGTGATCCCGGATGGTACTTTGGAGGGGACGAAGAGGGCGAGGCGCAGGCGTCAGCGCTCGGGCTTCTCGCAGAGTTTCGCCCGTCCGAGGTCTCGCTCCCGGTGCTTGCGACGGCGCTCCCGTACATGCTCTCCTGCGTCGCGATGCACGCCATCGTGGCTGTCACAGACATGGTCTCGCTCGAGGCCATCGCCTCTTCTTCCGGCGACGGGCCCGCTGTCACGCTCGACCTGAATCACGAGATCGGTGCCACCGCAGTCGCCAACCTGCTCGCGGCGGCCGTGGGGGCCATGCCCAACTACCTTCAGCTGACGCCTTCGCTAATCTGCTTCCGCCTGGCCGGGTCGTCCGGAAGCCGCGCTGGCCCTCTCATCGCCGTCTTCACCGCCGCCTCGCTGTGGGCCGTCTCGCCTATCGTGTCTGTCCTGCCGCGGTGCGTGGTCGCCGCGTTCATGCTCGAGATGGGTATCGACTTCGTCCTCGAGACGGGAATCCGCACCTTCACCGTGACGACCGACCCCGTCGACCAGGTGCTGATTATCATCGTCCCGACGGTGATGCTCCTCGGTGGCTTCTTGCCCGGTATCCGCATCGGCCTGCTCGTGGCGCTGGCCAACTTTGTCGTCAAGTATTCGGCCGCACCGATTGTCCGCTTCCAGCAGACGGGTGGCGTGCTTCGCTCCAACACCGTACGGCCCCGCGAGCACCAGCTCGTGCTCGACGAGCGCGCGAGTCACTCCATCTCCATAATCTCTTTGCAGGGCTTCGTCATGTTTGGGTCGGCGCCGCAGCTTTCCGACGCACTCGACAACTGCCTCGCGAGGCGCGCGCGCTGTCCCGCGCAGCACCTGCACACCCCGCCATGGTTCGTCATCGTCGATGCGCGGGCAGTCAAGGGGTGCGACTTCGGGGCGCTCCAGGACCTGGAGAAGATGCGAAAGGCCGTCGTCGCAGAGGGCGGCATCTTCCGCGTCGCCCAGCCGCCACCGCCCGTCGCCCACGCGATCGAGCGAGCGCTGGAGGGCAGCATGGGTGAGCTCGCATCCTTCAACGCAACCCTTCATATGGCCGAGGACGCCGTCATCGCCGCGCACGCAGCTCCAATGACGCAGGCCCACCGCGAGTCGCTTGGAGCGACCGCTGCGCGAGCCTTTCTCAGGTCGACAAATCCGGAGGCCAGGAAGCGCGATGTGGAGGCGAACTCGACGCCGCCGACTGCAGGCGGGCCAGGCCTTGACACCACGCGGGTGGGCAATCACGAGGCGGTCCTGAATGTGCTGACGAGCCACACGCCACAGGTGGAGTCGACGCACGTGGCCCACGCGGAGGCGCTGCTTTCGCTCGGCAAGACGCGTGCTGTGGCCGCGGGGGAGCAGCTATGGGGCGTGACGGACCAGCCGAGCTTCTGGGTGGTCGTCCTCGAGGGGCAGCTCGAGACGCGGCGGCACGGGTACACGATCGAAGAGCTGGTCGCCGGCTCGGCGTGCGGCTTCCTCTTCTTACTCGTGAAGGGCAGGCAACGCGAGACGGACCTGGTCGCGGTGCAAGCCTCGCGCGCGCTCCTCGTGACGGCGGAGGCCATGGGAACGATCGAAAGTGCGCACCCAGCGCTCTACAAGACCCTCGTCGACGCGTTCGTCGCAAAGGCAGCCGCAGAGTACCGTCACTGGATTCGACACACGTCGGTGCTCGAGGCTCGCACGGCGGATGCGGACGTGTCGCAAGCTGCGAACGTGGAGGTCGACCGTAGATGCAGCTACTGACTTGTACGGAAGGGTTGCAAGCGTAATTTTTTCTTTTGAGCTAGACTTCGTTGTTAAGCGAAGGCACACACAAGATGCCGGTTTTTTCTTTTTCTCGCGCCTTCCTGATATGGCCTCCCACCGCATCGGCGCGCGCGTCGCAGGCCTATCGCCAGCGCAGCTGTGCGCCATCATCGAGGCGCAGGCGGGCGCGAGCGCCGCCGCGCTGCGCGTGGCGGAGGAGCACGCCGCTCGGCTCGTGGAGCAGCCCGAGTGGGTGCTCTCCGAGGTCCTCCTCTCGCCGGACCTCGCCCCGCACATCCTCGCCCAGCTGCCGCCCACGGAGCACGCCGTCAAGGGGACGTGCCGCGCGTGGCGCCGGGGCTGGAAGGAGACGCTGAAGAAGCGCGAGAGGCCGCGCATGCTCGTGATCGGCGGCCAAGACAGCGATGGACGCGTCATCAACTCGCTGGAGCGGTACGACCCGTCAACAAATGAGTGGGAGGAGGAGGCTGTGGCGCCGATGCCGACGGCACGAAACTATGTCCGCATGGCGATGCTCGACGGCAAGCTCTACGCGGCGGGCGGCAGGAATGAGGCTGACCTCGCAATTTCCAGCGTGGTGGAGCGGTACGACTTGGCTACGAACGCGTGGGAGGCGGTCGCGCCGATGGCGAATGTGCAGGGAGGTCTCGGCGTGGCGGTGCTCGACGGCAAGGTCTATGCTGCGGGCGGCTTCGACAACGACGGCTTCCTCAGCTCGGTGGAGCGATACGACCCGGCGATGAACGCATGGGAGGCGGTGGCGCCGATGGCGGCGGCGCGCGAGGGTCACGTCATGGCGGTGCTCGACGGCAAGCTGTACGCTGTTGGCGGCTGCAACTACGACGGCGGCGGCGCCTTCAGCTCAGTCGAGCGGTACGACCCGAGAACGAACGCGTGGGAGGCGGTGGCGCCGATGGCGACGGCGCGGGTTAATCCCGCCGCGGCAGTGCAGGACGGCAAGCTGTACGCTGTGGGCGGCTTGAACGACGACGACGGCATCCTCAGCTCGGTGGAGCGGTACGATCCGGCTGCCAATGCGTGGGAGGCGGTGGCGCCGATGGCGACGGCACGATATGCTCTCGGCGTGGCGGTGCTCGACGGCAAGCTGTATGCTGCTGGCGGCGAGAAGGTGGAGGAGGACGAGGACGGGGACATGCCAGTCAACACGGTTGAACGATTCGACCCGGTTACGAATGGCTGGGAGGCGGTGGCGCCGATGGTGACGGCACGTTCGCTCCACCTGGCGGACGATGGTGACGGTGTCTGATGATGCGAGCCTCGTCGGGTTTCGCTTTCGGTTGTCTTCCTAGTTCCTTGTGGAAAAAACCCGCATCGACGCACATCTCTCGTTTGTGCGCAATTTAGGTAGAAGGGCAAGATCACCATCAACATATGTTCCAATACTTAGTAAGTGCAGAATATCAGTACCTATGCGCTTTGAACGGCCCAACGGTGCGGTGGGCCGTCGCGCTGCCTCCGAGCTCCGTCCCCTCTGCGCGCCCCGGGCGCGTGTGTCCGCCGCGGGGGAACGCCGTCCGGGACCCGTCATGCCCCCCATGCCTCCCCATGGCGCTTCGAGCCCCCTCCCACCCCGCCCGCCCCCGCCCGCCCCTCAGCCTCACGCCACCTCTGCGAGCTTGACGTTGCGCCCCTCCCTCCAGCTCCGCTCCGCCGCGCGCGCGACGGCGCCGAGCAGCGCGTGCCTAACCACTCAGCACACAAGCTAGCACCGGCTACGTATGCAGCGCACCTCCTCTCTTGGCCGAGCAGCGCGTGCCTCTCGACAAGCCGGTCCTCCTCCACGAGGAAGTGTCTACGAAGTGTCTACGAAGTGTCTAGGAAGCGTCTAGGAAGTGCCTCTCGACAAGCCGGTCCTCCTCGACGAGGGGGGGCTCGTTGCGCACCTGAGGCGTCGCGATCACCAGAGGCGGCTCGGGACCCCAACTTCACCAGTGCTCGGCCCAGGGGGGGGGGGGGGGGGTTGCGCGCCATGTTGAGGAACTCCGTCAGCTCGACCGTGTACGTGTGCCGGTACCGCTCCGGGAAGGACCACTCTATCACATATCGATATGGCGGTGAGTGGCGGTGAGTGGCGGCATGATGGCGATAGAAGCCATATATCGATCGCATGTTCCGTGAGCATGAACATGATCCATGCGCGGCACGATCGCGGCGCAGGCACTAGCCAACGGCTTCGAGGCGGTCGCCGACACGTCCACCCACATCGGCATGGTCGAGTTCGAGCAGATGTACGCCCTGCCCGAGCGCAACTTGACCGACCTCAACGGCATCGAGCAGTTGTGCGATTGTGTCGACGCGCGGGAGGCCGCAGGCGACAACGCAGAGGAGCTGCTGCGCGCGCTGCAGCTGGAGCGCGGGATTGAGCTGCACGAGGATGTGGTGGAGTTGGCGCTGCTGCGCCGCCAGCTTCGCATCCCGAAGGAAAAGCGGCGCGCAGCAATGGTGGCGGCTGGCATGATTCGCCAGCACGACGCGATGAACGGCGTGGCGGGGGTGGCGAGGCGCGGCATCCGGGCCGGAGCTCGCGAGGGCGCGGCGGGCGCTCAGACGAAGGTCCGGGAATTTCACCACCAGCGCTCGGCCTCACAGGGCAAGGAGCGGTACCAAAAGCTGCTCGACGAGGCGCCGGCCGAGGCGGCGAGCGTGACGAACAAGCTGTACCTGGAGCTGGCAGGCTACTCCGTTTACCAGGAGGCGATCGAGGATGCGGCCGCGTGCGCGTCGTGCGACCCCTCCAGGAAGCAACGTCCGTTTACTGGAGAGCGGCTCGCGTACGACATCGACAAGGTGCTCGACCGGCACGCGCTGTGCCCGGCGTCGAGCTCGGCCAAGATCGCGTGCGTCTTTGGCCAGGCCGAGATTCAGGCCATGATCCGCCGCCGCTCCTCCGACTTCGGCACCTACACGCAGAAGAAGGCGGCGCGGGAGGGGAACGCTGCCTGCCGCGCTTGCTACTCGCGCTGGGAGTGCGCCCACGACGCGTGGGCGGCGGCGCACGGCACCTGGGAGGCGGCACGCGACGCGGCGCAGGCGGCGCGGGGCGAGTTCTTGGATCCGGAGCCGGTCGAGCCGCGGCTGCTTCTCCTGTTTGGCAACGGGAGCATCGACTACCTCAGCGACGGCGCGTGCCCCCCCCTCCCGCCGCTCGCGCAAGCCACCTTGGCTAGGGACGCCCCTCCCCTCCGGCAGGCACGCCCCAGACGCACTCCTTCCTGATGGACGTTGGCGACAAGGCGGAGCTGCGCGCGGGAGCGGGCCGGTCCCTGCTTGGGGCGCTGGAGAGCTGCGATGTCGGGCGTGGCGTGGCGGAGTACTTGACGGTGATCGGCCGCGACCAATTGCCATTCAACAACGAGGTCCGCCCGCGCGCCAAGAGCTCTTCCGAGCGGTACGGCGCACAGCAGGGCAAGCCGAATGTGGTCGGCAAAATCCTCAATCGCATCACGAACAAAAATTACGGCGACAAGACCTGCAACAAGTCTACGCGAGTGAGGCTCGCAGCGCTGGCGCGGCGGCGGCGGGAGGAGGAGGGCGAGGAGGAGGGTGAGGAGGAGGGGGGCGGCGGCGAGGAGGCGGAGGCCGTGGAGGAGGGGGAGGGGGAGGGGGAGGGGGAGGAGGGATATGGGTGGGAGGAGCAGAAGGAGGAGGACGACGACGACGAGGCACCATGACTCGCTCTTCGCGGCGTAGACAGGTACGTGAACGATCACCCATCCTTCTCCCTCTCGTAGGACGACTGCGACGAGGACGAGTGGCTGCTATGCTACGGCTACTACATCTCGCTCTGCTACGACGGCCCTTGGTGCGGCCACGAGCTCGTCGTATCGAGGCTCAACGACACCGATCCCGCCGCCAAGCGGGCCGCTGCGAAGTGGCTCGAGATTCTCCGCAGTGGGCCGCTGCACAAGTACTCGTACTTCCGCGGTTCGCGGGAGTAGGGCCGAGGCAGCGCCTGCCAAGAGGGTGGCCGGTGCTTGCCGGCGTCCGCCGCGACACGTGGTGCACATTCGCACGTTGCAGCGCATGTACGTCCCTCTGTGCGTCGTCTCTCCTCTCCTCTCACGTGTGTGTGCGCGCCTCGCTCGCGCGCGAGAGAGGGAGAGCCTGGGGCGCTCGGGCCCCGCCTCCGGCGCGCTCTGAGCAAGCGTGTCGTTTTGGGGGAGGGAGGAGAGGACGGGGGGTGCCTGTACGCCTCGCGAACACGGGATTACGTACTTACAACTCATACCACTATCTCGCGGAGAGGGAAGGGAGGGGGGTGCGCCGCTCGACCGAGAGGCGTTTTTGCTCACCCCTGCACCGCGGCACACTTTGAATGCCGCGGGGCTCCTGCCCGTGCCCCCCAGGCGTGGAGATGCGAGGGTCGCCCCCCCCCCCTGCCCCACCACTTTGTGTGTGTGGAGACGTTTACCTTATCTTACCTTACCACTGTCTCTCTGGAGACTGGACACTCTCTGCACGCAGAGATATCTACATCGTGGTTGCCCTGTCTCTCTCCCTTGCAGCACGGTCGTAACGCCACACAAGGGACCGACACTCTGCGCGCCGCCGCTGATGCCGCGCGCACGCGCATTTGTGAGGTCACGCTGTCCGGTGCGGTCCGCCGAGTGGCTAATGCAGACTGCGCACCTTACGACTCTTGCCATATCGGGCATGATCCGTGATGCGTGAGGCAGGGAAACGCAGCGCTCACCGCTAGCGGCTCTGATTGTCCCGCTGCAACGACGAGCATACGGGGCAGATGGCGTTGCTCAGGTTCGCTGAGCATGTTCTTCTGCGCTCCTCGTCGCCGCCGCCGTCGCGAAGCAGCCGCGCCTCGAGCTTACGCAAGCACTTGGCGCAGACCACCTCGTGCCCGCAGAAGGGCAGCGCCTTCTGGCGCGGCCCGCGTATGCACCACGCACAGCCAGTCACGACAGGCAAGCAGGCGGGCAGGCCTGCCTCGAAGGCGGACCGGTCCGCTCCGCGCATCTCCCAAAGAGAAAAGAAAAAGAAACAGCCTGATAGTCGCTGAGCGGCTCCCGGTGTACCTGTGTTAGTGCTAGTGCGCGCCAGTCCCGTGCCCAGTGTCGTGCGAAAGAGGAAAACGAACTTGCAGAGCGTACGTCGATCGTCGTGTTCGTGTCTTTTGTTTCTTAGCTCCGAGTAGAGGGGGCGCTCCGCCGCTAGGGGAAACCCAAAGCGCAGACCAACCCTCTGAGACCTTGTTATACTTTACGGCCCTTTCCCTGTGAACGGCCGAACGCCCACCCCCTAGCCCACCCCCCGCCCAGGGCTAGGGCTCTCTCGCTTGGTCTTGCCCGCACATCCCGGTGTGCCGCCTAAGAAAAAGAATTTTGGTTTCCCCTTGCACGCACACACGGAACGATTGAGAGTCGTTGTACACGTCGATGTGCTCGGGATTGCCGAGCATGGAGCTGACCGCGGCAAAGAGCCCAACCTTGTCGTGGATTGTGATGAAGTGCTCGAGGAGAGGGCCAACGATAGGCACACCTTGGATTGGGGGGCAAGGGGGGGGGGGGGGGGTGAGGAGGTGCATCTGCGGCTGAGAGGCGAGTGCCAGCTCCCTCTTCTCTTTCCTCGAAACTACTGAGGGGGGGTCGCTTCGAGCAGCCGTAGTGCTCTCCACTGACAGCCCCCCCAGACCCTTGCACTTGGGCTCAACAGACAGCCAGATTTTGTGCTCACCAACGAAACGCCCGGCTTCGAGAAGGCCTTCAGCGGCTTCGCCGTCGCCCAATCTGGCGGAGGCAATGACGTCGTGAGCTTCTCGGTGAGCTCGGCGGGTGTCTGTGTCCAGCGAGGCAAATTTGGCGCACACAAAGGCGTTATCACCGTGGCGAGCGACGGGATGCGACTCATGAGAGGCCATTCAACGCTGCTCGACGTCGGCCTCGCAGTCACGTTCGAGGTGCGCGGGCAAGGGCACGACGAGTTGGCTGTCAGCCTTCGCCGCAAGGCCGGCTACACCGCCGGCCTGGACCTGGCATGAGTTCGCTGCATCGTCGTCGATCGGTTGCCGACACCAAAGTTGTGCAGCGCGCAGCCCGGGCACGCACTGCAGCCCGAGACGCTTGCACCGAAAGCACTCTCGCACAGAGCCGTCCAGCGCGAGCATGTCGCACTTGGTTCTGGACTGGCGGCAGCACGTGCAGAGGGCGTGTATTGGCATCATCGCAGCGCGCTTCGAGTGGAGACGACTCTTGCGGCGTGAAGATCGCTTTCGCGAAGATCTTGTCGGCACCTTGCGGACTGGGGCTGGTCCTTGGCGTTTGTGTATGGACGTACAAGGATGCGAAAAGAATTCTTTTTAAGAAGACAAGGTCTCCACCTCCTCCTCGAGGCCTCCGCCACATCGGCCGCCGCCTCGCCCATCACCTCCGCCAGGCGAGAGAGCGGCACGACCGCGTCCGTCACTACGCCGCGGCTCCCGCCTCTACCTTGGGCCGCTGCGTCTCCCACGGAAACTGCTTGATCCAGTCCATGCTGAAGTCGCCGTCGGGAGGCAGAGCATCTCCGTCGGTGCCACCATCCAGCGCCGGCGCCAGAAACTTGCCGACCGCCACCTTGTAGCCCTGCTCTGAGAGGCCGTCGGCGATGGCGCGGACGCGGCCGCCGTTCCACCCCCACACCTGCACGCCGCGGTCTCGAAGGCATTGGGGGAGGGAGCGGCGTGTGCGTCCGGGCGCGTCAGAGGCGTCCGGGCGGGCGCACGTCTGGGCAGATGAGGATGCCGTTTGTGCTCGATGCTGCCGTGTTTGCGTACAGCTCGACGGCGCCCAGGTCGACGACGCGGCCGGTGGCGGTGTGTGTGGCCGCGAGGTAGGGCAGAGAGCCCACGGGACAGCAAGCCGACGTCATAAACAACGAACACAGACACAGCGCGATAAAAATGTGGAAATGTCACTCTGTTTTTTACATATGCGCGAACACACCACTCACTCTCTCTCACGCCTAAAAAATCGCAAACGCGTCAGCGCCTCTCCTCTCTCGAGGTTCTCGAGGACTCGAGGTGGATATCCTTTCATTAAAATGAACTCGACCTAACCCGTCGGAGGTGGGGGGAAGGGAGTCCCCCGGGTCCTGCGTGAGTGAGTGAGCGCGAGAGTAACCCCAAGAGGGCTGAAGATGAGCGGTGCGCGCAGGGGTCGGCGTGAGGGCGATGAACGCGCCGCGCGGGGCGCCGCCTCACCGGCCCTCGGCCTCGCCAACGCCTCCAAAGTGGCGCAGAGTTTGTTTCATATTAACATCGAAGGCTAAGCTCATGTGTGAGAGAGATTTTTGTGTTTGTCTCATTTGTCTGTCGTCGTCGTCGTCGCGCGCCTTCCAACCGAGGCCCCTCCCCGAAAGGCAAGTATCAGCCACACGAAATCGAGACCCCTCCCCACCGCCCCGATCCCCCCACCCCCTTGCTCCCCTCCCCCCTCGGGAGGGCCGAACTGAGGCGCCCGTGGGGACCCCGCAATTCCTTCCCCCCTCGGAGGGGGCCGGACGAGGCGTACCCCGAGGGCCCCACTCTTTCCTTCGCATAGCGGCCACTCTTCGGATCGCTGGTCGAGCGACCCGGGGGATGCCCCGCGCGCCTGACCCAGGCGCGAAAACGAACCTGCCCGCGAGGCGTGGCACATCTTGCGCGTTGATATACCTGGACTTGCGTGTGTATATGCTGCTCGCGCTCTCAGCCGCGCTCGCCTCCTCGGCAGAAGCTCCTGTGCCGGACGTGCACATCCACACACCCCTCCTCCGGTCGAGCAAGCTCTCCGAGCGCGTCGGCGGCCCCGTCTACCTCAAGATGGACGCGCTGCAGCCCGGCGGGTCCTTCAAGGCGCGTGGCATCGGCCGGCTCTGCACGCACCTCGTGCGTGAGCGGGGAGTCACGCGCCTAGTCTCGTCCTCCTGCGCGAATGCGGGCATGGCTGTCGCAGTCGCTGGCCGGGCGCTCGGCGTGGCCACCACGATTGTCGCGTCGGACGTCGACCGCGGCTGCCGGCTGCTGGAGAGCTTCCGGAGGCTCGGCGCGGAGGTGCTACTGGAAGGGAAGGAGTGGAACGACGCCGACGCGCGCGCACGCGCACTCGGGGACGAGCCCGCATCCGCGTACGTGCCAATGTTTGACCACCCTCTCATCGTCGACGGCCACTCGAGCCTGGTGGAGGAGCTCTTCTCCGCCCGCAAGCCTAGAAGCGGAAGGCGTGTTCATGTCTCCCAACCAGCACTCGAGAGACACGTACTCCGCTGTATTCCGGTGTCTTCAGCTGTACTCACTGTCTTCCTATCCGTCGTACTCACGCGGTGCTCTCAATACGCTGCACAATGCCGTCTTCCCGCCCTCACGTCGGCGTACTCAGCATGTAGGACCGCAACGGCGAGCCGCCCGGCTGCATCGTCCTCTCGGTGGGCGGAGGAGGGCTGCTGAGCGGCGTCTGCGAAGGGCTCAAGAGAGTGGGCTGGGGGTCGGTGCCAGTGTATGCGTGCCAGTCGGAGCGCTGCAACCTGCTGGACCGGGCGATGGCCAGCGGGCGGACGCCGACGCCGACGCACATCTACTCCGCCGACGGGCACGACCTCGGCACGCGGGCAGTCGCGCAGGCGGCCCTCGACTGCAGCGCGGAGCTGGACGTGCGCTCGCTGCTCGTGAGCGACCGCGCGACTCTCGCCGCGGTGGGCGAGTTTCTCGACGACGAGCGAGTGATGGTCGAACCCCTGTGCGCCGTCGCCCTCGCGGCGCTCTACACTCGGCCGGAGCTCTTCCGGCAGCACGGCTCGGTCGTGGTGGTGGTGTGCGGCGGCAGCCTCTGCTCGCTCGACGACGTGGTGGCGTGGCGGCGGCGGGCGGAGCGCGGTTTGGCGGCGACGAGCGACGACGATGAGCCCGGTCATGGACATGGTGAGAGTTAGAGCTCGTGATTTTGCGGACGAAAAGGAGGGAAGAAATAGTAAATAGGAGGGAAGTTGACCCCTGCGTCCCCCGAGACCTAGCGCGGGTGGGTTGGAGGGGGGCTCGCTGCAGGGAAGGGCTGTGTAAGAAGCCGAGATCCCCGTAGTAAAGAAAGAAAACACACAACCCAAGGGAGGGATGGGAGGACGGCACGCCGCCACCACACAGGCCACAGGGATTTTAAGGAGAGGAGTGTGGTGCGCTAGCCGTCGCCCACCCTGGGGAGTCTGCCTCTTCGTATCTCTTTTCGCAGTCTCTCGCCGCTTCTCGCTGCAACCTTCGTGCCCAGTCCTGTGCCCACGCCGCGGCGATCCGAGGGACGGTCGCCTGCTTTTTACCTGGGTTTGTCGACGCAGGGAGAGGCGCCAGAGGCTCTCGGGTGGCTAATCTAAAATTCTCGTCTATCATTCTCACCAACAAGCACAGAGAGACTCCTCCTATCTTCAACCACCGCGGCTCGGGTTTTTTTAACGCTATTGGACTGGGCCCGCCTCGAGCTTGTGGCCTTTTTTTCTGTGTTCGCCTGCCTGTCCGGCTGCGACGCCTCCTGGTCGCGACCGAGGAGGCGCCCCCCCCAGCAGCAGCGCTCTGCTGCTGGGGGGTGCTGGCATCTCTGTACAGACAGCAGCTGTAAGTAGCATGCGTCGACATATTTGTGATGAGCATTTTTCCGGCGGCTTGCGCCGCCCAGTCGTCGGCGAGGTGCTCGACATTAAACGGCTTGAGGGCGAGCCGCATGGCTTGCACCACGTCGCTGCCCGTCATTGCGGCGACGCGTCGCGGCGGACCTGACAGTTTTGCCGGGCGACGGGCGCGCGCGCGTTTTCGAAAAAAGAAAAGGCAGGCTTGCTGACAGCTCAGTCGATCGATTTGCGACGAGCGAGCGATCCGAGGATCGAGCGGGTGGCCGATAGGCTAGGAAGATCAGCGCTGATCGAACAACGTCAGCGAGACGCCCGAGTGAGTGGCTCACTATACCCTATGACCTTGAGCTATGCGTGTGGTAGTACAAGATAGACTCAGATGGTCACAAGTCCTTAGTAAAACGCCAGCACTCGACAGCACGAAGGTGTATTGGGCTCGAATAGCGTGGTGAACACAACCGCCTCGAGCGTACCGCTCAAACACGAGC
>NW_005200580.1:144855-146155 GCF_000372725.1 Emiliania huxleyi CCMP1516
CACTCCCCAGCTTTATTTATAGCGCCGTCCCCACACAACTAGATGACCCGCAACAAAATACAAGAGCCACCGCACACTGCTGGGTAGGGCCCCCCCCCCCCCCAGCAGCAGCGCTCTGCTGCTGGGGGGGTACCCCCCCCCCCCAGCAGCAGCGCTCTGCTGCTGGGGGGGTCAGACCCCCCCCCCTAGCAGCAGGGATGGGCGGAGAAGTGCAGGGGGGGGTACCGAGCAGTGTGCGGCCGCTCTTGTGTTTTGTTGCAAGTCATGTCGTTGCTCAGGTACGGCGCTAGAAAGAAAGCTGGCGAGCGAGGCTTGGCGAGCTCAGTCGACGACAGCACACAGGCATGCTGGTTCTCTTCGCGTCTGCAGTGCAGGGCTGGATGGTGAGGGGGCCGGTGGCCGCGCCCCTGGTGCAGCAGCAGCAGCAGCAGCAGCAGCTTGACGCGGCGCGAGCCGCGGCGCCGGCGATGAAGGCGTCGCGCCGGGCATCGGAGAACGCTGGCAAGGTCGAGGAGGAGAAGCTGTACAGCCCGGAGGAGGCGGTGGCGCTGATGAAGGAGCTGGCGACGGCCAAGTTCACCGAGACGGCCGAGCTCCACGGCAACCTCAACCTCGACCCCAAATACAATGACCAGCAGGCGCGCCGCCTCCGGCGTAGCGCCTCGCGCCGGCGTAGCGCCCTCGTGCTCACGGCTCCCTCTCCCTCCCAGATCCGGACAACGGTCGCGCTTCCGCACGGCACTGGCAAGTCCGTGCGCGTGGCTGTGCTTGCGGAGGGAGCGGCGGCGGACGAGGTGACAGCCGCTCTCCCGCCCGCGCCTCACGCCCTCGCCTCACGCCCTCGCCTCCCCCCCTGCCCCCTCTCTCGCTGCCTTTCTGGGCACGACCCCAAATGCGGGCCGCCGTCTCCACCCCAGCCCCCTCCACCCCAGCCCTCGCCGCCGCCCTCTCCGCCGCCCGCTCCGCCGCCTCGGGAGCCGGGAACCTTCGCGGAACCTTCGCGGAACCTTCCTGCGCAGGCGAAAGCTGCGGGCGCCGACCTCGTCGGTATGGCCGATCTGATCGAGGAGATCGCGGCGGGGAACCTCAACTTCGAAGTGCTCCTCGCGACGCCGCCTGCGATGCCGAAGCTTGCCAAGTTGGGCAAGGCGCGCCACACCGCCACTGCCGCCACTGCCGCCGCCGCTGCCACAAATTGCTGCCACTGCCGCCATTGCCGCCTCTGCCGCCGCCTCACCGCCGCGCCCCTCACCACACTCCTCACCACACTCCTCACCACACTCCTCACCACACTCCTCAC
>NW_005200580.1:154649-155847 GCF_000372725.1 Emiliania huxleyi CCMP1516
ATACGCGGGTAGATCACGCCACACATGCTGCGCGTGTACTGCCGAGGTGACGTGCGCGCTCTGCGCGGCGCTGCGCCTGCCGTCGCGGGCAGTCGAGCGCTACTTTTCGCCGGCGCCGCACTGGCAGCTGAAGCTGGCCGCGTACCCGCCGGCGGCCGGCGTGTGCCACACCTCCAGAGTACCGAACCCGGTGTGGGTTCAGTCCTGTGGGTGGTGTGGTAGGCGCCGGCCGCCGCCGCGGCAGGGAGGGAGGGCGGTGCCGGCGAGAGGCCCGTCGGTGTCGGTGCGCACACGGATTCGGGCGAGATGTAGCCGAGATATGGCCCGAGATGTAGCCGAGATATGGCCCGAGATGTAGCCGAGATGTAGACCGAGATACGGCCCGAGAGGTAGACCGAGAGATGTGCACGCCACGGCGTCCAGCAGCCCTCGGACGTCGCCACCACGAGAGTCTCCCCACACCTCCCCAGATCTCCCCGCACCTCCCCACACCTCCCCACACCTCCCCACACCTCCCCACACCTCCCCACACCTCCCCACACCTGCCCACACCTCCCCACACCTCCCCACATCTGCCCGCAGGCTGGCTCACCGCCCTCCTGCAGGACGAGGCGGGCGGGCTGCAGGCACAACCGCAGTCCTAAGCAATGGTGGGGGTGGGGGTGGGGGTGGTGGTGGGGAGATATGGGGGAGATATGGGGAGATGATGACCGCTTGTGTGCGTGCGAGGCCTTCACGCAAGGGGAGATATGCGGGAGATATGGGGGAGATATGGGGAGATGATGACCGCTTGTGTGCGTGCCAGGCCTTCACGCAGGGCGAGTGGGCGGACGTGCCGCCGCTGGGGCTCGAGTACTTGGTGATGAACTTGGGCGAGGTGGCCGAGGTCGCGAGCGGAGGCGACTTGAGATATGGGGAGATATGGGGAGATATGGGGAGATATGAGGAGATATGGGGTGGTGGCCGAGGTCGCGAGCGGAGGCGATTTGAGATATGGGGAGATATGGGGAGATATGGGGAGATATGGGGAGATATGGGGGAGGTGGCCGAGGTCGCGAGCGGAGGCGACTTGAGATATGGGGAGATATGGGGAGATATGAGGAGATATGGGGAGATATGAGGAGATATGGGGAGATATGAGGAGATATGGGGAGGTGGCCGAGGTCGCGAGCGGAGGCGACTTGCTCGCGAAATCTCG
>NW_005200580.1:162045-165442 GCF_000372725.1 Emiliania huxleyi CCMP1516
CAGCGAGACGGCAGCGACGCGAGCGATGTCGGCGGGGTCGCAGCGGGAGAGGGCGCGCACGAGGAGCTCCGTGGGGAGGTCGAGGAGGCGGGTATGAGGCGGCGTGCCTGGCGAGGGGGCGGCGGCAGCGCGCAGCCGCGAGGCGACAAGAAAAAGAATTCTAAGACACAAGCCTCTCTCACAGCACACTGGCACGACAAGGGCGCAGACTGGCGCGGACTGGCACACACACAGGCTCACCACCGGAGCCAAACGCCGCCCACATCATCGCAAGCCCTGTCAGCAGTCCTCCTCCAGAATCGCAGAATGTACTTAAGAGCTAGATAACGGACAGAAGAGAGAGCTCTCACGCCGCGCGTAGGGCCCCTAGGGGCCTAGAGAACACAACCCCCTCTCCCTTCTCTGCCAGTTAGCTAAAACTGGCCGCATCAGTTTTTTCTTTTTTCTACGAATAAAAAACACAGTGGTGTGTACATGTCGGCTGTCGCGGAATCGCTTGTCGGTTGGCTGGCCGGCGCGCCATCGCTGTGTCGGCTGGATGCTGGCATAACCTCGCCATCACCGCCGACCACTCTGTCTGGAGCCCCACCGCCGCCGACCACTCTGTCATGCCCCATCCCTGTCGCTTCTTCCTCTGTCGCGTCGCTCTCCTCTGGAACGTTCTGCGATGGCGGCCGCCGCCGCCTGCCGCTCCCTTGCTCTCGCTGCTTCTCTCGCCTTTCGTCGCAAGAGAGCTTGGGAGTGTATCGCCGCGTCCTTGGAGCACTTGGAGTGCGGTGTCATAAGCCTCAGAAAGGAAGAAAGAAAACAGACAACCCAAGGGAGGGATGGGAGGACGGCACGCCGCCACCACACAGGGATTTTAAGGAGAGGAGTGTGGTGCTAGCCCTCGCCCACCCTAACCCTTGGTCGTCTGCCTCTTTCTATCTCCCTTCGCAGTCCCTCGCCGATTCTCATCATTGATTGATTCATTATCTTACGTCCGTCCCGCCGCCAACAGCGCGGCCTGACTCCTCATCACCATACATTGATCAATCAATGTCAACATACATTGATGGGAAGGCGAAACACAGTCCGACCAACGAGCGGGACACCAACGCGGTATGGGTGGAGCAGATCACAGATCACGTCTGTCAACCTCTCACACGACCAGGTAGGTAGGTAGGTAGGTAGACCAGCGCATAGCGCCTCCGATGTATTTTCTTCTCATGAGGCCGGAGGAGTATGACGGCCTCTTCGACGGCCCATAAGGGGCCGTTGTCTGCTGTGCCTTTTGTGGTGCTAGTTCGTGCCAGTCTGCTGTGAGAGGGGCTTGTATTCGTAGAATTCTTCTCCTAACAAGGGTTATATCCTCGGGTCCCTAGATAACGGCGCCGGGCAGACATCGCGAGAAAAAGAATTTTCGCGGTAAGCGTCCTGGGCGGCGATGTCGGATGAGAGCGTGCGTGGAGTCGTGTCTGGTGTTTGTTAGCTCCGAGTAGAGGGGGCGTTCCACAGTCGACATACACTTATCGCAGCATGGTGGTTTGGGCGCGGCGGCGGGCGCGGCGGCGGCGCACGTGCCCGCTCGCTCGCGCTCCGCGCGCTCCAGCTCCCGTGTGTACTCGGACTTCAAGTTGATCTGCCCGTCGAGGCTGCCGTCGATGTGCATGGTGAACCGGACGGTGGCCGCGTCGATGTGCTGGGCGTGTCCCATCAGCGAGCTGATGAAGGACGCCTCGCGCATCGTCAGCGGCTCGCCGCCCTTCATGCACCGCTCAGCATCGCGGAGGCGGCTAGCACTGTCGCGCTTGAATGCCGGCATTCAAGCGATCTCTGTTCCCCTGAGCAGTCGGTGACCACGCGCGGGTTTTTCTTTTAGCTCAAGTCATCGGCGGAAACACGAGCGCGCAAACGCCCGACTAGTGCACCAACACGGGACGGATGGGCCTTTTCCGGTCGTCATCCAGAGACAGCGGCAGTGACAGCAAGAGCAGCACCACGCGCGCCGGGGCGGCGACGCCAGGCCAAGTTACTCCCGCCACGTCGGGGCCGGCGACTCCCTCCACCAGCTCGGCAGACTCGGTCGTGGACAACGAGGCCTCGATGGCGGCCGTCGATTCCGAGATCCTCAGTTCTAGCAGTGCGAGGCTGCGCGCGGAGTGCGCGGCGCTCGGGTGGGAGGCGGGAGCGCTCGAGGTGCCCGCCGCCGGCCGCACACCCTTTGCCGACTTCCGGCAGCACGCGAAGCTCGCGTCGGGCGAGTTTTGCGACGTGAGCGCCGCGGTCTTTCGGGGGTCGGACGGCCTCACCTTCAGGGTGGGAGTCAAGGTGCTCAAGGCGGGGCGACAGGTGACCGAGATCGCCGTCTCGGACCTGCGGCGGGAGGCGGCCGCCCCAGCTCTCCCCAGCTCTCCCCACCTCTCCCCACCTCTCCCCATCTCTCCTCAATCTCTCCCACCTCTCCCCAGCTCTCCCCATCTCTCCTCAATCTCTCCTCAATCTCTCCCCGATCTCTCCCCACCTCTCCCCATCTCTCCTCAATCTCTCCCCACCTCTCCCCATCTCTGCCCACCTCTCGGGACCTCCGCTCCGCCCCGCTGCCTCACCCGTGTGCTGGACATGGACGCGTCCATGACATGTCCGAGCCGTGCTCCCCCAGGCCGCCGTCCTCGCCCGGCTGCGCCACCCGCACGTCGTCTGCCTGGTCGCCTTTGGAGAGCACCCGAACGGGATGCCCTTCTACGCGATGGCGCGAGATATGGGGAGATATGGCGCGAGATATGGGGAGAGATGGGGAGCACCCGAGCGGGATGCCCTTCTACGCGATGGCGCGAGATATGGGGAGATATGGCGCGAGATATGGGGAGATATGGAGAGCACCCGAGCGGGATGCCCTTCTACCGCGATGGCGCCGCCGCCTGACGCGACGCGACGGGAGACGGGGGGCGGCGGACGCGAGACTCCGTTTCTGAACAGGAGCTCTTCGAGGCGACGCTCATGTCATGCTGTGAACGGCGTCTCTTCACACCTGCAGCTGTGAACAGGAGCTCTTCGAGGCGACGCTCAGCGCGGTGCTGCCGCGCAAGCCCAAGGAGTCAAAGGCGCGCCAACCCCACCAACCCCCCGCCGACCCCGCCTCCCCTCTGCGCCTTTCCCTCCTTGGGCCCTGTGCGTCTTACTACACGTGGTTCTGCTGTTGTGGAAAATCTCGGTGTTGTTTGTCGGTCCTTGCCTCGTGGGGCTAGTTTTTTTTTTTCCTTCTGCAGTATTGTCTGATGTTGTCCCAGTGCCTTGGTTTCGCGTGTAGGTTTGCTGTGGACTTTTCGTGCTATACTAATGTCTTGTGTCTTCTCGGGCGATTCCTTGGCCTCTACTGGCTACTGTTTGGGTTTTTATTGCTTTAATGGCTATTTCT
>NW_005200580.1:165817-194966 GCF_000372725.1 Emiliania huxleyi CCMP1516
GGTACCGCATCCTGCACCGCGACATCAAGCCGGGCAACATCGGGCTCGCGGCCGGCGGGTGAGCGTGCGTGGAGCACCCCCCCTGTATGACCCTATGGAGCACCTGCATGGAACACCTCCCTGTCTCTGTACGAAGCGCCTGTGGAACACTCCCTCCCGGCCGACTGTGGCTACCTCCCTCTCCACCTCCCTCCCCCGCCCGGCTGACTGTGGCTGCCTCCCTCTCCACCTCCCTCCCCCGCCCGGCTGACTGTGGCTGCCTCCCTCTCCACCTCCCTCCCCCGCCCGGCTGACTGTGGCTGCCTCCCTCTCCACCTCCCTCCCCCGCCCAGCTGACTGCGGCTGACTCTGTGCGAAGGCGCGTCGTCCTCGCCGACTTCGGGCGCCGTCTGTTAGCTAAAGGGGGAAGAGGCCCCCCGAGATGCCCCCGAGATGACCCGAGATTGCGCCCCCCCCTCCTCCCCCCCCGCTCCCCCCCGGCATGGCGTAGGCTGCTCAAGCTGTGGAAGAGGGGCGGCGAGGCAGAGGACACGCCGCGCGCAATCACGGGCATGACGGGCGCGCTGAGGTACATGGCGCCGGAGGTTGGCTCTCTAGACACTTGCGAGACACCCCCGAGACACCTCCGAGACACCTCCGAGACACCTCCGAGATACACCTCCTCGGCTAGCTCGAGGCGCCCGAGGTTTGTCGCTTCTCTCTCTCGCCGCGGTGCAAGCGTCGAGGCTGAGGCAGATGATGACTGGCTGCCCCGAGATATGGGGAGATATGGGGAGATATGGGGAGATGCGGAGGCAGATGGTGACCGGCTGCTCCTTGCGTCGCCACAGGTCGCCCTCTCGCAGCCTTACAACCACAAGGCCATCTTCTTCTCCTCCTCCTCCTTACTCCTCGCGGACGGATAGATTCACTCCCTCCTCGGTGAATTGAATCTACAGGCGGCTCTTCTCCGCCTCCTCCTCCTCCTCCTCCTCCTCCTCCTCGCTGAGTCATCCCTCACTCGGCGAGTCGCACCGCCCAGGCGGAGGTGTTCTCCTTCACCTCGCTGCTCTACCAGCTGCTCGCGCACCAGAAGCCCTTTGCGTGGATGAACGCCGAGCAGTTCCTCGCCGAGGTGCCGGTAGGGATGGGGAGGAGAGGGGAGGGGCAGAGAGGTGCCGGCGGAGAGGGGGAGGAGAGGGGAGGAGAGGCAGAGAGGGGGAGGAGAGGGGAGCGGCAGGGAGGTGCCGGTAGGCAGGGAGGAGAGGGGAGAGGCAGGCAGGGCAACTTCGCACAGCCAGCACGGCGCTAGCGAGCCCGACCCTTTGGCGTACTCACATACTCTCCATGGCGCAGCTGCCGCGCACAGCTCTCATGGCACAGCTGCCGCGCACTAAGCTGTCACGAGACGTCGCCTCCCTCTCGGCGCAGGTTTGCCGCGGAGGCACGCGCTGCCCTTTGGGCAAGGCTTGGCCCGCCGAGCTGCGCGCTCTCATCACCGCCGGTTGGGGCCACTTGCGCCACGGCCGTCGGCTGTGTGAACGGCGTCTCTTCACGCCTCGGCTTGTCGACAGGCTGGGCCGCCGATCCGGAGTCGAGGCCCGACATCGGCAAAGTGGCCGAGTCGCTCGAGGAGCTCGCCGCAAAGCTCGGAGCGTCGGCCTCGCCGTCGACGCTGCCGCCGCGCCGGCACCGCGCCGGGATTGCATGAGGGGGCGGTCCCCCCCCCCCCCCCCCACACCCACCCCCTTGCCAAGGCTGTGCCGGTATACGCGCCCCCCCTTTTCGCTTGGGTCCTTCCCGTACGTGTTTTAAGCCAGGCCGCCCGCCCCTCCGTAGTCTTCTGATCCGCGCGAGAGCAGTGTGCCCGCGCCTATCTCGGCGATCGCCCGCGCCCTGCGCTTTATCACCTCCGCGGCCGTGACCAGCGCGCGCTATTCCCTAACCCTATTCTGCGACACGCGTCCTCGGTGTGTCGCGGCTTGGTGTTCGTGGACGTGGATCGTGTGGGCTACGTCACAAGGTCGTCAGTAGTCTCGAATGTTTCTCCTTCTACAAAAAATATCTCCTAAGTCCTATCTGCAATGTATCTCTCTGGGTCTGCAAGTCTGGGTCAGCAGGACACAATCATAGTCATAGACGCATCTTCAGCCATAATCACGGTTCAGTCACGCGGAGAGTGGCCAGTTTGGGTATAGAGCCGCACCCCCCGCGACACTCGAGACGATCTTCGGCTTTAGTAACTAACACACGAAACGCGGCGCTCTGGTGTTGGCACAGTATGGCTGTGGTCGTCCTCAGTCGGATGTGCTCGGAGCGGCTCTCGCTCTATCGCCAGCGAAACCAACCTGGCTTCTCACGCACCCTGTAGGTGACAATGTACTCTGGGTAGGCCTGCGTCAAGTCATACATGACCACCATCGTCGAGTCGCAGCTGCCCTCTCCAGCGCGTGACGGCCGGTGCGGTCCGCCCTGCACGGAGTCAAACAGCACACCCGGGCTTTGCTCCGGCGGCTTGGTCAAGTTCCGCGTCTTCTCGCTGACTAGGCTTCCAAAGTCCTTGGAGACGCCGACCGCAGCACGGAGCAGCAGCAGCTGGCGCAGCTCACGGTCTGGGTAGTCAGGGTAGAAGACATACGTGCGGTCTTCATCGCCATTGGAGTATCGCGCCTTTGCCGCAAGGTACACTCCTCGCCCGTAGAAGGCCGCACTCGAGAACCGAGGGTCGATGCCAACCTCGTGTTCCAGTGCCTTGTGAGGGTCGAGAGCGGAGGTCCCGTGCCACATTTTCTGCTCATTCGCATTGCCACCGCGCGTAAGCTCGATCCGATCCCGTTTGGAGCAGTAGTCCCTCCACAGCAGCCGATCCTCGACTCGCTCGAGACGGACAAGCTCGGCTGTCGGGAGCGACTCCTTGAGCTGGCCCTCAACCTCTGCCCACTCTGATCCGGAAGCATCAACCATGACCTACTAAAAAATCGCGAAAAAAGAAAAACTCAAAAAAATCGGCGCCTGCGGCGGGCCATGGGACCCCATCTCCCCCCCGCATGGACACCCTCTGGGGCTCCCGCGCCGGCCCAGAGTCCGTTTGTCGACCGGCCAGGTAAGAAAGGTGAGGTAAATTTCTCCACACACACAAAGTGGTGGGGCAAGGGGGGGCGACCCTCGCATCTCCACACCCGGACACGGGCAGGAGCCCCACGGCATTCAAAGTGCAAGCCCCACGGCATTCAAAGTGCAAGCGTGTCCTCCGGTAAAAAAGAAACGTGTCTCTCCTCTGCGTTCGCAGGCTGTGATGCAATACGGCTATGACGACGAGCTCTTCCAGGCGTGGAGGGACGGCGAGATACGGCGAAAGGACTTGCCGGAGAAGGTGGTGGCTATGGCTTTGGACCTTTGCGAGAGGTGGCGAGCGGAGCAAGAGCGGTGTAGGCGCGTCCACGCGGCGCAGCGGCTCTCCCGCGACCCCGGCACCTCTCATAGCCGCAGCCGTAGCCGCAGCCCCAACTCTTGCCGCTCTTCCGTGTCGGGTTGTGACGAGGGGTGAGGGGACACGGATTGAAGATCCCTCACACCAAGATCGTGCAGGGCGGGGACACATGTCCCTAAATCCCATCTCGTCTCAGAGTTTGCCCGTTTTATTTATTTATTTAGAGGGAGCGGACCGTGAGTTGAGGAAATCGAGGGACGCGACCCACTTCGCCACAGACGGTCCCGCGCCTCGCCGCTAAGACAGTGGCACGCACCGCGCAGCGGCGCGTGCCACTGTCTTTGTCCGGAGTGAAAAGTCCAACGCGCTCGTCGGTGACGGTGTCCCTCAACCTGCGCCGCGCTCGGCGAACCTCGACAGCGCTTTCGGTGGCATGCAGCTCTTTGCGACAGAAGCCTGGAGAGCAGCTCCTCTGCTGCTTACACACTCTGCACAGTTGACACAGCCTATTGTGCGGCTGCCACAGCTGTGACAGCGATGGGCTCGCCCTCACTGGCCCTCAGTCACTTGTGCTGCGGCTTGTGTGAGCGACACTGCTCGGCGACTGCCGGCACACTGTGAGACCGTGGGTGTGAGGTAAAACCACGCTACCAGCGCTTGGTCACATCGGCCCCGAGGTCAGATCCATCTACTCTGTTGATGACAAGACTTGTCTACTGGCTGGATCCGAGCAGGAGGGCCCAGCGCACAACCCCTGGTCAACTCAGGGTCCACACCCCGTATAGCGCGTTCGCGCCGTTCGGGCAACGGCACGTTCAATACACAAACGACAAGCACAAACTCCACGAGACGAACGTACTTGGGGGGCCAGACGACGTCACAGCGCCCAACCCGCGACACGGCGAGCGCCCGAGGACGTGGAGAGAGGCGGAATGGAGGAGTCGCAAGTGGTGACCCCCTCATCGCCCAACTCCACCCTCCGGCGCTGGCGGAGCACCCCCTCCCTCGCGCCTGCGCCTGCGCCGCCTGCACCGCCGCCGCCTACTCCACCGCCGCCGCCCGCCCTCCGTGATGCGCCTCCGCGCTACCCCCTGGCCGCCTCGGTCACATGCCGGCGTACGCCGGCCCGCCTCCCCCCTCGGGCACGACCCAGTCGATGTTCTGCGAGGGGCACTTGATGTCGCACGTCTTGCAGTGGATGCCTGCTCACGGCACGAGCTGTGAAGAGGCGCGGCAGGGGGCGGGCGCCGCACACAACCCCCTCGGGTGGTTGCAGTTCTGCGCGTTGATCTGCAGCCGCCGCTCTCCCTCCTCCTCCAAGTACTCATACACGCCTGTGGGTTGTGGGAGTGATCGCGTTCGCCTTTCTGGGACCGAGTGTGCCTTCCTTCCGACCTGTCGTCGCTGTCTGTCTGTGCTCGGCTCTTCTTGGGGTTGTGCCAGTGTGTGTAGAGCGTCAGGGCGCAGATACGATCTCGCGCCGTGTGGGCGGGGCACCGCGTGAGTCGAATACAGTGAGTACGAATACAGTGAGTACGAATACAGTGAGTACGACTGAACGAATGCGCCCGAAGACAGTCGAGTACGACTGACCTCGCGAGCACCAGTTGGAGGATGTTGCCGCATCTCTCTTCCGCTTCTAGGCGTGCGCGCCCGCGGGGCAGAAGCGCTGCTCCGGCCCGTCGAAGACGGCGAGGTTGCGCGCGACAGGCACCTGCTCGGGGCAATCTCGTGTCATCTCGCGCAATCTCGTGTCATCTCGCGCCATCTCGCGTCATCTCGCGCCATCTCGCGCCATCTCGTGTCATCTCGCGCACTCTCGCGCACTCTCGGCGCACCGTGTCATCCCTGAGGGCCAAGTGCGATCTCGGCTGATCTCGGCAGATCTCGGCTGATCTCGGGCTGGTCTCTGCACCGCGTCATCCTTGAGCGTCAGGTGCGATCTCGGCTGATCTCGGCAGATCTCGGCTGGTCTCTGCACCGCGTCATCCTTGAGCGTCAGGTGGGGCGGCTGGTTGCCCTCGTGGTTCGTGCCGGTGAGCGCTACCGACGAGAGGAGGTCGAAGGACACCTCGCCGTCCGGCTGGGGGAGTGGGGGGGGTGTGTGAGGAGAGGCTGGAGAGAGGGAGGGGAGGGGGAGGGGAGGGGCGGGTGATGGGAGACTCTGAGGGTTGTGGCGGGTGCGACCCCCCCCCCCCCCCCCCCTCCCCCCTTTTCCAAAGAGCGCACGCCTTAGGGTACTCGATGGGCGAGAACTCGGAGGCCGGCTTGAGCCTCTCGTGGTCGGCGCCGCCGTGCGAGAGAGTGAACCACTCTCGGCCTGGTAGTCAATTCATCATTCATAAGCAATGCTTGGCCATGGAGAGTGCGAGAGAGTGAACCACTCTCGGCCTGGTAGTCAATTCATCATTCATAAGCAATGCTTGGCCATGGAGAGTGCGAGAGAGTGAACCACTCTCGGCCTCGCGTGACGTAGTGCACGACGCCCGCGTACAGAAAGGTGCCCCACATGCCCAGCGGCGTCGCGTGCGCGGCGGGACGCACGTTGCGCACCTGCGTTTGGTGTGTCCGGATGTCTGGTACTGTCTGCGATGGTGTCTGGTGCACACGCCCTTGGTTGTGAGCGCTTATGCTGTGTTTGCTACGTTGTGTTGTCTGATCTTGTCTGGTGGTGTCTCATGCACGTTGCGCACCTGCCGCGAGGCAGCCGTGCGATCTCGTGCGATCTCGGGTGCGATCTCGTGTGATCTCAGGTTATGATCTCGTGTACCCATATCCCCCCACATCCCCCCACATCTCCCCACATCTCCCCACATCTCGTCACCGAGTGCAGCTCCTCGTACACCCACGACCCACATCTCCCCACATCTCGTGTGATCTCGTGTGATCTCGTGTGATCTCACCGAGTGCAGCTCCTCGTACACCCACGACCCCTCCAGCGCCGACTGGTACGGGCCCAGGTCCGCCACCGGACCTATTTAATTAATTAATCATTAATTAGACTAATTAATTAGACTGGTACGGGCCCAGGTCCGCCACCGGACCGGTGAAGGGGGGGGGCATCTCCTCCTCCTCCTCCGCCGCCTCCTCGGCCTCGGCGGGCTCCGGCAGCGCCTGCATCGCGAGATGTGGGTAGATGTGGGGAGATGTGGGGGAGATGCGGGGGAGATGCGGGGAGATGCGGGGAGATATGGTGTGGGCTCCGGCAGCGCCTGCATCGCGCTGAAGGCGCTCTCGGCCGCCAGCATGCCCGACTTCATCGCAGTGTGCGTCCCCTTGATCTTGGGCACCTAAAAAAGAAATCCTCGTTTCACCGGAAGATTTCTTTTTTCTCCCGGCCGCGTCTCCATCGTAGGCGCGTTGAGGAAGCCGGCGGCGCAGCCCACAAGAGCGCCGCCAGGGAAGGTGAGCTTGGGGATGCTCTGGAAGCCGCCCTCGTTCAGCGCGCGCGCGCCGTAGGCCTGCGTCGTGGAGACAGAGAGAGAGATTCGGCTCAGGGACGACGGCACTGCGCAGAGTCTTCAGAGCGCCGCGTGGAGACGAGGGGCGACGAATACAGCCGAAGAGACGGCCGAATACGGCCGAAGACGGCCGAGCACAGCGGAGTACGTGCCCTCTCGAGCGCTGGTTGGAGTGTACCATGCGGCTGCATCTAGGGTGGCGCATGCCAGCCTCTCCCCCCCCTCGAAGGTCGGCCGGATGGACGGGTGCGTCTTCCACTGCTGGAACATCTTGAAGGGGTTGAGGTAGGGGTTCGAGTAGTCGAGCGCGACGACGTACCTTTGGGTTGGGGTGCCGTGGGGGTAGGGGAGGGTGGGTTCGGGTGCCGTGGCGTGCGCGTATGTGGTAGCTTTGGCTGCTGCGACCGCTGCTGCTGCTGCTGCTGCTGCTGCTGCTGCTGCTGCTGCTGCTGCTGCTGCTGCTGCTGCTGCTGCTATTACTACTGCTGCTGCTGCTGCTGGCTGCTACACGCAGCCACCCTGTGATGACGAGCGTGTCTCCGTCGCCCTCGGACGGGTCGAGGTGGTACAGGAACGAGCCGCCCCACCTGGAGAAAAAAGAAATCTCCGTCGGCCAAACAGAAGTGTAGGCCGGCAGGAACGAGCCGCCCCACCTAGAAAAAGAAAAGCACGGATCCGCCAGCAGGAGTCCGGCCGTACGAGAGAGACGAGCGGCCACACGTGTTGTTGTCTGCCGGCCATCCGGCGGTGTGGTCGACGTGCCCCGGCCTGTGCTTCTCAGGAGAGATGCGCCAGAGCTCCTTGAGGCCGAGGCCGTACGTCTGCGGCTCGGAGCCTGAGACACAGACGGGCAGCGTCGATTGGACCTGCGGCAGCGGTACTTCTCTTCCTCTGCGGCTCGCTGCCCGCGGCGAGGCTGAACTTGTCGATGACCTCCTTGGTGAGCGAGCCTGTTCACAGCAAGGGGTGTGAAGAGACGCTGTTCACACCTGCCGTTGCACACCTCCTTTGTGAGCGAGCCGCGGCAGCCCTCCGCAAAGAGCGTCGCCTTTGCGCGCAGCTCCATCCCTCGCTCAAACGAGTCCTTTGGCGCGCCGTCCTTCGCCACGCCCACGTCGTTGGTCGCCACACCGACCACCTGTCCACAGCGCGCCGCCGTGAGCGCCAGTTTTTTTTTTTGCGACCTCGGTCTCGACGCGGCTTGCCTCGTCCGCGTCGTTGTACAGGACCTCGACGCCGCCCTGTCCGGTGTATATCTCGACGCCGAGCTCCTCCGCCTGCTCCGCCAGCCACGCGGTGAAGTTGCCGAGCCGCACCTGTTCACAGCTGGAGTGTGAAGAGGTTGAGCTCGTCGAGCGCGCCGCGGAGTCGTCGCCCAGGCGCACGATGTAGTTGCCGTGGTTGTCGGTCGGCGTGCCAGACATGATCGGCAGCGGGAGGTTGAGGCTGGGGAACCACGGGGGAATGTAGCCGAGCCGCTCGGACGTCACCGGCGTCTTGAGCGGCGCGCCGCGCTCCTCCCAGTCCGGGAAGAGCTCCTCCAGCGCGCGCGGCTCAAGCACCGCGCCCGAGAGCGTGTGCTCGCCCGCGCCTGCCGCCTTCTCGAGCAGCGTGACGCGGTAGTCAAGGCCGGCCTCGTTGCAGAGCTGCTTGAAGCGGATCGCGGCGGACAGGCCCGCCGGCCCGCCGCCCACGATCAGCAGGTCCGTCTCGTCCGCAAACCGCTCCATGTCGATATCCTGCCACCGCTCGTCGGTCGCGCGGTCAATCTTCTTGTAGTGGGTGGTGAGGACGCCCTTGGGCAGCGCCGGCGCGCAGAGTCGGCGCGTGGAGGTGATCAGCGGCGAGCGGGAGCCCAGGCGTGAAAGCATGCTGAGCGCAAGGCGATCAAGGCGAGACTTCGCCTCGTGATGACGGAACTCGATTTCTTCTTTTAGCCCACTACCCATACCTCACTTAGACCCCACACACCCACACACGGTCTCGTCCGTGCCTCGCCGGCCGGTGAGATTGCTAGAGGTGGAGCAAACTGCTCTAGCCTCACATATCACTTCCTGTCGTCTGTTGTTTGAGTTGTGCCCTTGTTTGTGCCCTTGCGGTTCGGCGACGAACGCGTGAGAGGCGGTGTGGCGCCGATGGTGGCGGCGCGGAACTCTCACGCCGTGGCGGCGCTCGGCGGCAAGCTGTACGCTGTGGGCGGCTTGAACGACGACGACGGCTACCTCAGCTCGGTGGAGCGGTACGACCCCGCGACTCGAACGCGTGGGAGGCGACTGCGCCGTTGAGACGACCGCACACGATCGCGGATCGTTTCACAAACTTTGTAAACGTTTCATGGCATCACCGTGGCGTAGGGTTTTCCGCATTCCGTGGGAGGGAGAGGAGCACCTTTCCCACCTTTTGCTTTTAGTTTTAGTTCGACCAAGACCTTTTTCCCGATCCCCCCTCATACTCTAACGTGTGGACTGTGGTGGGCGTGCGGAGCTGCGGGGCTTGGGCCCCCGCTCGGACAGCCGCGCCTTTCGATAGATAACAGATACATCACACAAAGAGAGAGGAGAAGAGAGCAAGAGCGAGAGGGGAGAGATCAAGATCGACTCGGACATGCCACATGTTGTGTGAGGAGCGGGGCAGCGGCTGTGCGCGCGACACCACACAACTCCACAGTGAAACGAGACCCGCAGGACATCAAAACAGTCACGGAGGCGGCGGTGGCTACAAAAGAACGGTGGCGGAGTCCTCCGGGTGGGGGGTGAGCGGGGTTGGCATCCCTCGCTCATGCCGACATGCAATCATGGGGGAAGGGGGGGGGGGGGCCGCGGCAGCGCTAGGCGCGCGACGGGGCGCTCGCCTGCAAACGGCCACGTCCGGCCCAACGCAACGATGGGAACCAAGCGAGAACCGCACGCAATCATTCCGCCCCGGCGCCGCACGATGCGGCCGCCACGGCAGCCGCAGCCGCAGCGGCAGCGCTCGCCGAACCGGCCAAACCGCTGCCGGCGGCGCCAAAAGCCGCGCGCGCGATGGGCACGCCGCCGCCGCCCGTCGCGTCCGCAGCAGCAGCCGCAGCCGCAGCCGCAGCCGCGTCGCCGCCGCCTTCGAGGCTCAGCTCGCACGCACCGCCCGCGCCGGACGTCCCAACCGACGGGTCGCGCAGCAGAGGCATCGCCAGCAGCTCCTGCAGCAGGAGCAGGCAGGGGGCTGAGGAGGAGCAGGCAGGGGGCTGAGGGCGGGGAGACGGGAACAACGCAACGCGTGCAGAGCGTCGCGATACTAGGAGCTACGCACACGGTGGACACGGCCACAACACAGCCGAGTGCGGCCGAGTGCGCGTGTCGACTCGAGCGCCTCCTGGAGTGTGCGGGGGCTTCTCTTGAGCATTTGGGAAGCAGCACCTCGGTCGGTGTCGTGCCGGCCCGCGAGGAGGAGAGGTCGGCGTCTTCGGCGGACGCCTCCCTGCCGCAACCTCCGTCGGCCGCGCGGGCGAGGGCCGAATCGCGCGCCGCCTCCTCGCCGTCGGCCTCAGAGGCGGGGACCTGCCTGCTCACCTGCAAACGGGTTCCGGCAGGTACGTGGGAGGGGGGAGGGAGAGGGGGGGGGGGGGGCGGGGGGGTTCACCAGGTCCATAGCGGGAGGTGGTCGTGGTGGTCGTGGTGGTGTGTGAGTGGGTGGGTGTGGGTGGGGGTGGGGGTTGGACGGAGGCGGTGAGGGCGGTGAGGGCGGCAGCGGGCGCGCCGCACCTCTGACGAGACAATCGCGTCGAGGTGCTGCAGCATCTCTTGCTGCATCGCGACGTGCTTGGTCAGCCGCTCGCGGAGCGAGTTCTTCAGAGAGAGCATCGCCTGGCAGGGTGGCGGGGAGGGGTCGATGGCGGCGGGGAGGACGGGGGTAGGCGATGGCTGGTGGGCGCAGGGGCGGCGGCGGCTCGGGGCGGCGGAGGTGAGGGTGGAGGGAGGCAACAGCGGCGGGAGGGTCGATGTCAGCGGGGCGGCGTCGGCTGGCGTCGGCTGGGGCGAGCGGCGCGCGCGGGGCGGGCGGGCTTGGGGGGTGGCGGGGGGGACGGGGTGGGTGGGCCGATGCGGGTCGGGCGAGGGCGGCGGCGTGGCGGCGGGAGTGGCATCGCCTGCCAGCGCTGCATGCCGCCTCGTGAGAAGGTCTCGAGTTGGTGCTGCAGCTGCCGCTGCATGAGGAGCTGGCGGTGCAGCTTGGTCTGCAAGTCCATCTGCACCTTGAGGTTCATCTCTTGCCGCGCGAGGTGCACGTCGAGCTCCGTCTGAGTCGAGCGGGCAAGGGGTGCGGCGTGAGCCGTGCGGAGGAGGCGGGCGCGGGCGCGGCGCGGCGCACCGGCGCCCTCGGCGAGCCAACGCTCTCGCCGTCGCCGCCGAATGAGGTGGACGGCCCCAGCGAGGGCAGCTTGCCGCTGCTGGCCCGCGAGAAGACCGACGCTTCATCGCTCCCATCGCGCTCGACCGCCGGCCGCGGCGCCGCCGCCGCTTTCCCTGGCACCGCGGCTGAGGCGGCGGCCGCCGCCGCCGCCACCAGGCCAGTGTCGGCGCTCGTCGAGGGCTCGTCCTGGTCGGCGAGGGATGCGCAGCTGGCCGAGGGGGTGAGCGTGGCCATCAAGGTCCCGGCCGACGCGCCCGCCTTGCCGCGCTTCTGCATCAGCAGCCGGTACTTTTGCAGGTGCGACTTGATGTTTTGCCGCGTCGGCGCGCCCTCGCCCTCGCACTTCATCATCTGGGAGATGGCCTGCGGCTTGGCGTGGTCGATGCCAAGGGTGTTCACCGCGGTCTCGAAGCGCCGGTGCAGCTCCGCCGTCCACACGAACCGCTGCTTGTGCACCTGCCGACCGCCCTCTGCGCTGCTGCTGCCCGCCGCCGCCGGGCTCTCGGCGCCGCCCGTCGCCTCTACCGCCATGTCGCCGCCCCAGGCGCCCACCGCCAGCCCTGGCCCCGACGGCCAGCCGGCGAGCCCCGCGGAGCTCGCTCCGCCTCCGCCGAGTCCCATCACTCCGCCGAACGGGAAGCCGCCCACGCCAAGGCCGTCCGCGGCGCTCTGCACGGCCTGCGCCTCTGTGCTGGGCTCGTCTGGCAGCGCAGGCTCGCTCGGGATGTCCTGCATGAACTGCTCGAGCACGTCCCATGAGACGAGCTCGTCGAGCGAGACCTGCGGTCCGTGCAGAGAGGGAACGGGCAGGCGTCGGTTGCGATCGGGTGGCGAGGCGAGCAGTCTCAAATTGGCGGGCTGGGAGGTCTGCGCAGCGCTGGCGCCAGAGCGGGCGCCGGCTGAGTGGAGCGGGAGAGATTCAGCGCCGAGTCATGCGCCAGGGGGCTCAGGCGTGGTGTGTGGCGGGCAGGGCGGGCGCGACGCACGTCCACGTCCCACGTCCGTGGCCTCTTGGACCCCGGCGCAGCCCGCGGCGGGATGGGCCGGCTCGTCGCCGCCATCCGTGCGCAGCCTATGGATTCGCGGGGCGCTTGTCGTCGGCACGGCCGCGTGGCGGTGGGCGGGGAGGGGGGTGCGGGGGCGGCTGGGTCGAGTGGCTCCCCTCACCGGGACAGTCGCCGGGGCCAAGATCGGCGAGACGGAGCGAAGGCTAAAGGCGTGCTGGCGAGACTGCTGTCTCCTTCGACAGAATACGCTCCGACCTTCTCACGGCAGAAGAATTACCCGATGTTCGCGATTTTCTTTCTTTTTTTTCGCCCAGCGCATTGCTTAGTGGTGCGCTCGCCTCCCTCCTGCGCGACGCTCACTGGTTGGTTAATAAAAATTTCTCTCTCTTCGAGCGCGTTCTTGTCTGTCTCGGCGCGCGCGCAGCGCGCGAAGAGGTGTGAAGAGGGGGGTCGTGTCCGGTGTGAAGGGTATCAACCTATCCTCTAGGGGCCCAATGCGGATCCTCTCAAGAGGGCATCAGGGTATAGCCTTGGGGTATGATCTCGATGGCTCCGATCCAGAGGTCTCGAAGCATTCGTTCCATGATGGCGAACTCGCTCCTGCAGGCAGTCAACATCCTTGAGAAGCAGGCTCACGAGCCCAGCGTATTTGGCTGCATCGCATCGCGCCTGCTGCATCTCGCGAGATCACCCGGCGCGCTGTGCCTCACCCTCAAGTATGCCTCTTCTGCCGACGAGCTCCGCACAGCTCTCGAGTGCCTCGCGCCGGTGTTAGACGCCTTGAGAAAGGGAACGGCCGCGTGGGAGACTCGTCACGCCTGCTTTGTCCATCTTGCCGGTCAGCAGCTCGAGATGCAGGCGAACGCTCCAATGCGCCCTCAGAGGCCAGGCGCTGCGCCGTACGGCCAACCGCTCCCGCCCTCCCTCCTGCTCAGGAAGCCGTCCGCCGCTGCTACCAGCACGCCGTCAACCCGGAGGTACTCTCGCGTGTGTGCGACGTGGCGCGCCAGATCCTGGCCAAGGCCCTCGTCAACGCGGCCGAGCTGCTGCTCGCCGTGCTCGCCATCAACGCCCGGCCGCCTGCCGCCCCCTTGCAGCCGCCCGATGGAGCCTCCCACTGCTGCTCCCCGCTCGCGTCCAGCGCCGCCGCGTCCACCTCCTCCTCCTCCTCCTCCTCCTCCGCCGAGGGCTCGCAGTCGCCGCCGCCGCCGCCGCGGCCGGCGCCGGCGCAGCCGCTGCCGCTGCCCCCTGCGCCGGAGAGCTCGGAGGAGAGCCATATCTCGGTGAAGCTTCTCCTGAGAGGAATGCAGACGCTGTCGCGTCAGCCGCCGCTACCACCAGCCCGGCACCAGCCCGAGAAGGAGCGAGCGGGTGCCGTCTGCGTGGCCTGGACTGCAGACGACGACGCGATCGTCAAGGCGGGCCTCGAGGCCGGGGAGAGCTGGGGCGACATTGCCGAGCGCCTACCCGGCCGCAGCGTCGACTCCGTCAGGAGCCGGACGAAGCGACTGGCCGACAAAAGCGCAGGCGACGCCGCCGCGCAGGTGGCCAAGGGTCGCCGTGCTACCTCGAGGAAGCGGCGCCGGGCTGATCCGGCCGAGCCCAGTGCCGAGGACGACACCGTCCCCGAGCGCGGCCCTGCCTCCTCCTCCTCCTCCTCCTCCTCCGCCGAGGGCTCGCAGTCGCCGCCGCCGCCGCCGCGGCCGGCGCCGGCGCAGCCGCAGCCGCTGCCCCCTGCGCCGGAGAGCTCGGAGGAGAGCCATATCTCGGTGAAGCTTCTCCTGAGAGGAATGCAGACGCTGTCGCGTCAGCCGCCGCTACCTACCTCGAGGAAGCGGCGCCGGGCTGATCCGGCCGAGCCCAGTGCCGAGGACGACACCGTCCCCGAGCGCGGCCCTGGCCACGCCCGCTCCGTCCGAGAGGTGCGCGCCAATCACTCTCAGAGCCAGACTCACCCTTCCCTTCCCTTGCACACAGGCTCCGATCATCGACCCAAGAGGTCAATGATTCGGTCTTCTGCGCTGCGGCGTACAGGACCAGCAGGCGGGGCCGGCACGAGGAGCTGACGACGGCGGGCAAGGTTGTGAGGCCGTAGATAGCACATTCCGTCCTCGCCCTTGCGTGTGCGCAGGAGCGGCCTGAGGAGGAGGTGAAGCGGCTGGAGCTGGAGAGGCTGCTCGCCGACTTGGAGGCCGACCCGACGGACGCGCAGAAGGAGGCGGCGCTGCGGGGCGCCATCCCGACCGGCAAAGGGCGGTTGCAGGAGCGTTTGCGGTATGTGGTGAAGGGAGCGCGAGAGGCGGTGGGGCGCGCCGAGCAGCAGCGGCGGGCGGCGCGGGTGACGCAGCTGGAGCGGCTGGTCGCCGCCTTTGAGGCTGACCCGACGGACGCGCAGAAGGAGGCGGCGCTGCGGGGCGCTCTCCCGACCGGGACTCCCCCAGCGGAGTTGCGGCCTGTGGTGCGGCTGGCGCGAGAGGCGCTGGGGCGCGCCGAGGAGCAGCAGCGGGCGGCGCGGGTGACGCAGCTGGAGCGGCTGGTCGCCGCCTTTGAGGCCGACCCGACGGCCGCCGACAAGGAGGCGGCGCTGCGGGGCGCTCTCCAGTCCGGGTATGGGAGTTACCCGGCGGAGTTGCGGCCTGTGGTGCGGCTGGCGCGAGAGGCGCTGGGGCGCGCCGAGGAGCAGCAGCGGGCGGCGCGGGTGACGCAGCTGGAGCGGCTGGTCGCCGCCTTTGAGGCCGACCCGACGGCCGCCGACAAGGAGGCGGCGCTGTGGAGCGCTCTCCCGTCCGGGTATGAGAGTTACCCGGCGGAGTTGCGGCCTGTGGTGCGGCTGGCGCGAGAGGCGCTGGGGCGCGCCGAGGAGCAGCAGCGGGCGGCGCGGCGTGAGCAGGTTCGAGTCCTGCAAGCCAGGGCGCAGCGGCGAACCTACCAGGTGCTGGCATGTGTGCGGGCGCGTGCGGCGCGTGCTGTTGCATGACACGTCGTCGGCACGTCTGTGTCAAGCCCGCACCGTTTCCCGTAGGCGGCGGACTGGAGTGCGCGCACGCTGGAGGCGCGTGCAGCGTTTTGTCCGAGACTATCGGGTGACGTGTCCATGACCCGTCCATGACACGTGCTAGGCGGTGACGGCGCTGCGCCAGCGGCTGCCGCACCTCAACTGGGGCGCGCTGGACGCGTCGGGGGTGGGGCTCGCGCCTGAGGAGGCGGCGGTGACGCGGTTGGGGATGCTGAGCGAGGCGGCCGCTGGTGCAGCAGAGACCGCCGACGGCGCTGTCATCCGGATGGGCATCGACGCGCTCTCCTCGTGTCTGCTCTCCGTGGCGTCGCTGCAGTCCATGGAGGTGCGCACGCAGCGCAACGCGGCGCACGCGGCGCTGTCGCACCTCCGCGGGCTGGTGACGGCGGAGGCGAAGGCTGTGAAGGCCGCGGTGCTGACACAGCGGCGGCGTGACCGCCAGGCTGAGAAGGCGGCGGCGGCGGCGGCGAGGGCGGCTCGCCGCGCTGAGCAGGCGGCGAAGCGGGCTCGCGAAGGCGGCTCCGTGCTCATCGAGCTCACGCCAGGGGCAGCAGGGGCGCGGCCCGTGTCGCTTACGCTGACGGCGACGGAAACTCTCGGAGAGGAGCCCAGTGTCGCACGCGCTGAGTGTTGGACGTGCAAGTAGGTGAAGCTGCCGAAGCCAAAGGCGAAGGGCCGGCCCAAGCCGTCTGCGTCAGCAGAGCGTGATCCGGACTACCGCACGCTCGCCGACGGCCGCGCCGAGCCGCCGCTCCTTTGCCGGAAGCCGACGGGCGAGAGGCTCAAGCTGTCGGACAGGCTGCTGCGGCTCATGCGCGCGTGGTACGCCCGCGGCATATTCGACGGCAACGGGAAGCCGCTCGACGCGGCCGCCAAGGCCTTTGAGCGCGCCGCCCGTCTCGAGCCGCCGTCGCTGCTCGCGAGCCACTTCTCAGCTGTGGCACCGCCGCACTGCTCGAGCCGCGTCCCGTCAGCCTACTATCCGCCGCGTCTCTTTACCCCGCCTTTTGTGATCAGGTGCTCAGCGGGACGCACGACCCCGAGGACAGCAAGGGCCCGGGCGGCAGCAACCGCTTCGCGCGGACGAAGCGCCGCAATGCTCTGGTGAGTTCTGCTGATAGCATGGCACATGCCGACGGCATGTGCCAACGCGCTCTTGGTGACCCTTCCTTGTAGGTGCCGCTCACGGTCGGGGACGCGTTCAAGACGGCGAGCGGCGCGCGCGGGCTGGTGCGTTCCGACCAGAGCGCGCGGCCGATGGCGCATTGGCGCCTCGTCAACCCCGAGTTTGCCGTCGTGCTGCGCGACCTCCTCGCCCACGACGGCGTCCCGCCCTCGGCGATCGACACATGCCTTGTAAGCCCGATGGCGTACGGCGGCCTGGCAACGGATTGCTGCCCCGCGCTTGAGCCTCTCGAGATCGCATCTCACGTGTCGCCGCACTCCAAAATAGGCGCTCGCGGACCGCGTGCGTAAGGATTCCAAGGGTGAGCACAGGGACGCGAAGAGCGGCAAGGGCACTTGGACGGTCTCTTGGGGGAGCGGGTCGAACCTCGTCGTCAAGCGGCTTCCCGAGGAGCGCTTGGCGGCGATGGGCGTCGCGCATTCGGCGTCGCGGCCCGAGGCCACTAAGGAGCTGGACAAGACGGAGCGCGGCGGCGAGTCTGCCTACCTCTCGGGCTCCTGCAATGCGACGCACGTCCACTACGTGAAGCCGCGCGGCGCGGACGCGGGCCTCACGGTCGCCTTCACAGTCGCGGTCTTTTTCACCCAGCCGCTCGGCGCGGCGCTCGGCCCGCACTTCTCCGCTGAGTAGTGCCACGTCCTGCCGCTCCTCCGCCCGGTTGTTGCTACCGGAGCCTGTGCTGCTCAGCGCACGTCAGCGCGGCGGTGCGACGTCCCTCTGAGACTCTCACTCGGAGGTCACCGTGAACTGTCTTGCAGCATATATGTCATGTTTGATGTCGGGAGATTGGAGCATATGTACGCCCCCCGGAGACTCCCGCCACCCTCCCGCCTGTCCTCTCTTGCGACCTTGCGAGAGAGAGTCTTGTCTCCGACCGCGACGTGTTTATTACCGTTTTTATCCGCGTAGGTTTTACCGATTGCAAGAAGAAAACACGACACCAAGCATGACGTGTGCACTCCAACGGACGCTCCCCACGAGTACACAACTCAGGTCAAAATTTAATACCTACTCGTCTACCTACTCGATTGGTGTACGGGCCAGGGGTAGGCTGGGACGTCCGGGATCTCGCGCCCGTGGTGGTTTTGGTCCCGCAAAAAGAAGTGGTCCCACAGTTGCTCCGCGGACACCTCCTCGTTGATCCAAGCACCTCCCCGCGACGCATTGCGCGTCTCTATCTCCGCCATCCGCTGGAGTCCAGCCTGCACGCCCCTCCTGAAGTCCTCCACTCCGCTGTGCTCTCTCCAGAAGCGCGCGAGGAAGTCGGACATCTTGCGTAGGCAGCGGTCGTTGGTGACGTACTCCGTACTGGCGCCTCCGAGCAGCTGCACGGTGACCTCAAGCGAGCTGTGAGGGCCTTCTAGAGGCCTTCCCTCCCTTGGTTGCCCGTTTTCTTTCTTTCTCTTCTTTCTAGAGCCCATGCGATTTCTTCTGCGACCTTCTAGAAACGCGTTCTCGGAGGAAGGCGCTTGAGGATGCAACGCCTCTGTCTCGCAGTTGCATGTACATGTACGGTGTCGGATGCACAAGTGTGGTGCTGCTTCCACAAGCCGGCCTTCACAGGATCCAGCTCTCGGAGCAGTGGCCGTCCAGCTGCTGTGCACCTCTGTGCACCAGAGAATTCTTTTTATTAAAAAGATATTCATTATCCCCTCTACGCTCCGACCTTCTCACCGCCTCCTCACAGAAGAAATCGCATGGGTACACTTGGAGCACTTGGAGTGCAGTCATAAGCCTCGCACCCAGGGCCGGGAGCTAAGAAGCGCAACCCAGCTGGCCAGATGCTCGAGATCGGGCTGCGGGCTCGGGCTAGAGAAGAGCCCTGACCCTGTTCCGTGTAATCGGCTTTCCCCTTGACTGCAGAATGAAGCCTCTACTCACCACGTGTTTTTCTTCTCGATGGCTGCCCGCTCGCCCGCAACCGCTCCCGCCCGGCCCTCCGCGGCGCTGCAGCGGCTCCTCTCCGAGTCCCCGCCGAGGCCGCCGCAGCGGCCGTCCGAGCTCGCCCTGATCAAGCAGACGCTCTCCGACCTCCAGCTCCACCGCGGCGGGACCGCCAACGACGAGACGCGGCAGCTCATCAGCTGGCTCTACGAAAAGGTCGGCCTGCTGCAGCGCGCCTTCCACTCGCTGTCGGACGTCCTGGTCGAGGAGGTGGACGCGCTGCGCGTGCGCGCGGGCGCACACGAGGCGCTGATGGACAGCGTCATGGCCCAGGCCGCCGAGGTTGCGCTGATCAAGCAGGAGGTGGCGCTGCTCTCGCAGGCGCACCCGGGCAGCGCCACGCTCGCATCGCAGCTTGCGTCGCAGCTCGCGGCGGCGCGCGCCGCCGAGGCCGCGCTGCGGGCCGAGATGCGATCGCTCGCCGACGAGAATGACGCACGGCGGCACGAGCAGGCGGCCTCGCGGACGGCCGCAGAGCGCGAGGCGGGCCCTGCGCCTCTCTCTCTCTCTCTCTCTCTCTCTCTCTCTCTCTCTCTCTCTCTCTCTCTCTCTCTCTCTCTCTCTCTCTCTCTCTCTCTCTCTCTCTCTCTCTCTCTCTCTCTCTCTCTCTCTCTCTCTCTCTCTCGCTCGCTCGCTCGCTCGCTCGCTCGCTCGCTCGCTCTCTCGCTCTCTCGCTCTCTCGCTCTCTCGCTCTCTCGCTCTCGCTCACACACACACACACACACACACACACACACACACACACACACACACACACACACACACACACACACACACACACACACACATGGGACGTCACGGTGCGGGACACGCATAGGCGCGCGCCGAGAGGTCGCAGCGCGCCAAGCTGGAGGAGCGGCTTCTTGCGCTCGAGCAGCGCGTGGGCGAGCAGGTGTGTCCACTCTGCCCTAGCCCTAGCCCTAGCCCTCCCCGAGCTGAACCGAGTGCGAGCAGGACGCGCGCACGGACACGCACTCACGCACTCACACGCACACACGCACGCACGCACGCACGCACACGCACACGCACACGCACGCACGCACGCACGCACGCACGCACGCACGCACGCACACGCACACTCACACGCACACACGCACGCACGCACGCACGCACGCACGCACGCACGGCCGTGAGTGGACCTGCCCTCACCCTCACCCTCACCCTCACCCTTGGCATGTCCCTTTAGGACGCGCTGCTCGAGGAGCAGGCCTCGGCGCTCAAGCGGCTGCGGTACCGTCTGCCGCAGGCGCTCGTTCCACACTGTTTGCCGAGAGCAGTCCATCCTATCCAGAGACCATTCGGCGCCGTCTGATGCAGGCGCTCGAGCCGCGCGCGGAGGAGGAGGAGCCGCCGAGGCTCGACCCCCGCTGCGGCGCCTGGCGCGAGCGCGTCCGGGACTGCTCTTGCGCAGCGGCGGACGCGGAGGGCGGGTGCTGCGGCGGTGGGCCGAGCGGCGGCGGCGGCTCCGGCGGCGGCAGCCCGAGCGGCGAGTGGCGGTGGGGCGGCGGAGAGGCGGGGCAGCGCGTGCGGCAGTACCGTGCCCCACCCTGAGCACATGCACCCCGCCCTCGACGACGGGCGCGGGACGGAGATTGGTTATGTGTGGCTTAGCGCTGCGCGCTCGAAGTGAGAAAGAAAAGAGAGAAGAATATCGGGGGCCACAAAACGTCATAGCACTAGGGGATCTCCCCCCCGGGGAGTCCTTCCTTTTTCGTTACGTTACTTTAGCCGTTTAGCGGGCTGGCGAGCCCGAGCGGCATCATCCAGCAAGAGCAACAAAAGAGGGAGGAACACCGAACACTCAACACAATCCAATACAGAATACTGAATCCACACATGTGCATGCACATGTGCGTGCATTCAAAGTGGGGGGAGGTCCGCGCTCGGCTCCAGCCTCCACAACTGTAAACTCCGTCCCCGTGGTGCGTGGATGCGGGGTGGGGTGCCTTACTTTAAAGCCGTAGTGGCACGCAGCGGCGCTGCTGTGGCGCCGAAGCGGGGGAGATGCCAGCGCCGGCGTAAAAGGCGAGCGGCCTCGGGCCAGAGGGGCGGGTCCGGAGCTTGGGCGGCACCAAGGGCGATGAGGAGGACGCCCGCATCGAAGGCGGCGGCAGCGAAGGCGGCGGCAGCAAAGGCGGCCAAGCGCGCTCACGTTCGTTGTCGCCGTCGCAGCTGGAGTCATCACTGTCCTTGCTGAGGGTGCCGGCAGCGCGAAGGACGTAGCGAAACTCGTCCTCCGCATCGGGCTGCCCAAAGGTTAGCACGCTTCCCTCACGCAGCTGGGCGCTCGCCACCTCCTCGGCCGTAGACTGCAGGACGACCGGCTCGCCACCCGGCTGCTGCACGCGGCATCCGTTCTTGCGCGAGACGTCCTCGAGCCGGGCGCTGCGGCCGTCTGCGGCGACGTGGAGCGAGGCGTGGAAACGCGAGATGCGCTGCGTATCGTGCGGGACAAGGGCAACGCCGCTCGACGCGTCGCGACCGACTGTCAGCGTGGCGCCGGGAGGCAGCGCAATCGGCGACGGCCGGCCTGCGCGAGCCCCGTTGACCCCCGCATCCAGCGCTAGCTCCAGCGGCCAGCGTGCGCTCCAACGGCTCGGCGAGGGGGACAGCGCCGGCGACGACGACTGGCTTCCGAGCCGCGAGAGCTCTGCGCTTAAGTGGTGGATGTCGCGGCTCTGCTGGCTGATGCGCGAGCGCTGCGACTGCACCCTGCTGCGCAGCTCATCAACAGTGCCGTAGACGTTTGGCTCGGTGGAGACGGAGATGTGGAGCAGGAGGCAGCACGCGTCGATCCGCGTGCCGCTGGGCGAGCGCAGGTGCAGGCAGCGGTAGCCGCAGCGGAGGGAGCCGAGCATCGCGGTCTCGTACGCCACCAGCCGCCCCTCGTCCTCCACCACCACCCGGAGGATGGTCTGGTGAGGCTCGGCCGCGAGGCAGTGGAAGGTCTCGTCAAAGGTCGGGTTGAGGCCGTTGCCCTCCGCGACCGCGGTGACGAGCCGGGTCACGCCCTGCGCCTCGGGCGGCGGCTGCGGCTCGCGCGCGATGGCGTGGAAGCCTCCGATGGCGTGCAGCTCGACGCAAACGCGCGGGCTCGACACGCTGGCGCGGGCCCCGCTGGGCGGGCGGGGGCTGTCGCTCAGATGCGAGACGAAGGCGTGGTGCGGCTCGGCGAGGAGGGGCCGGCACTCGTCCCGCGTCGGGAGCTGGTGCAGGGAGAGCACCTAAAGGCGGTGGGTCGCTCGGTGAGCTGTCCAGAGGGAGGGCCGGCGGGGCGGCACGAGCGCGCGCCCTCAGCTCCGTCCGATGCACCTCCTCCCGCGGCGGCGGCCACAGCTTCTCCCGCCCTGTCACGGAGTTGCCGCGTGATGGCCTCTGCAGGAGTGCCCTCTCCACAGAAGAGCGGCGGCCCAGGCTGCTCTCACCCGACAACAGATCACTGCCAGAGCCAAACAGCAAGCGGGACGGGGTCAAGGGGCTCCTGTTGGGCCAGCTCGTCGCCGTCCTCACCTCGGGCGCCATCAAGTGAACGGGGGGCGCGATCGCCCGATCGGGCGCACGGAGCGCCGCGGGTTTGAGTACATAGCCGCCGCTACCGCGAAACAGGGCGTCGTGGATCTGCACCGGCAGACCGAGGAGAGCGTCGTTCGTCTGCAGGTTGAGAGCCACCATCTGCACGCCCGCGCGCCAGGCCGCCTGTGGCGGGGAGGTGGGGGAGGCAGTGTTCGCTTGGCTTGCAACGAGATGCGGTGCGGGGGGTGGTGGGAGCGAGGGGGCGGGCGCGCACGAGTGGGCTGTTGTTGCTCGACCACCACCGGGTTGGAGAGGGGAAGGTTCGCACGAGCTGCGAGGCCGTGAGGGGCAGCCACCCTCCCTGCTCGCTCACCAGCCGCTCCAGCCGCTCCTCGGACAAGCTCACGATACCGCGGCGCGGCACCCTGGCGCCCGAGAGCTCGCTCGTCGGCTCCTCCGCTATCGACGAGCCGCGGTGCAGGCAGGTTGAGCTTAGAGACCCGAGGGAACACTCGGACATCTGCGTGGCCCTGCTGTCGCCGTCGCGCTTTGAGCGGAGCCAGCCCCAGACGCCCCGGTGGAGGGAGCGGCCGCTGAGCTCCTTCCAGCTCGCCATGCGGCCGAGCCGCCTGCCGCTGTCGTCCTCCACGGGCGGCGACGAACCGATGGAGGCCGTGGGCAGCGTGACGAGGTCGCGGAGGCTCTCGTCCGTGGTCACCCCTCCCTTGTCGAGCCGCATCTTGATGAGGACCTACAGTCGAGATGTGCCCGAGATATGCCCCAAGGTGTGCCCGAGACCCCCTTAGCCGCATCTTGACGCCTTCCGGTGCAGATCGCGGAGGGGCGTGCTCGCGGCGTGCTCGCTGCGGGAGAGCAGGTCGCCGAGGGTATTCACGAGCTCCTTGGCGATCTTCTTCTGCTGCTTCGCCGAGCAGTGCATCTCAATGCTCAGGATAACGGGCAGAGGGCTAGAGGTGAAGGCGTGCTCGGCGATCGCAGCGACCACCTCGCCGAAGGCTACGCTTCCGCAGAGGAGAGAGACCCCGCCCGGCATGCGGTGAGTGACGCGCGGGCCCTGGCCACACCACCGCCCAAAGGTGGTGGGGTCCCAGCAGTCGATCTCGAGGCAGCGAGTCCCCGAGAGCAGGAGGCGGCGGTACATGTCGGCAGACACGGCGGAGGTGAGCTGGTCGCCCTCGAGGAAGCTGTTGTGCGACGAGGCGATCCAGTAGCTGGTGAGCGGCTCGGTCGCGTCCTCCGTCGCGCTCCTCTGCTCGATGGCGCTGTTGCACGGCGAGAGCAGGAGGGAGGCGAACTCGTGCACCGAAATGGGCTCAGACTCGTGCACCGAGATGGGCTCTGCCTCGGACGACCCCCTCGCGCGAGGATCGAGCAAGCTCCTCAGCGCTTGCCTCGAGGCAGAGTCGCGGTGGACTGACGCGTCGCGGTGCCTCTCCTTTGACCGGAGATCACAGAGAGCGATCTTCCACTCCTCCCACAGCTGGCGCCCTCCGGCGCCCTGCTCGTTGAGGCAGAAGCGAAGCAGGTCCCTCATCTTCAGCGTCGCGCGGGACTGCTCAACGAGGGGCGCGGAGATCGTCCGCAGGAGTCTCGGCGCCTCGAGGTCTGGAGAAGCCTCGCAGCCGTCGTCATTGCAGCTGCGCTGAGTGCAAGCTGCGGTCCCGCCCCTCGAGAGCAGCTTCTCGACACACGCCTCGATGAAGGGCGTCGTGTTCCGCGTCACGTGGAGGTATGCGCGAAGCTGCGCAGCCTCGCGCGCGGCCGTCCCCCACAGCCTCTGCTCCAGCACCGAGGCCCACAGGCGCTGCTCGACAAACGGGCGCCGCTCGATGTCGGGAGGTCCCTCGGCCGGCTCCTTGTTGGCCCTGCGGCAGAGCCGCTCCCACACGACGCGAGGCGTGGCGGTAGGACGCAGGAACGGCGTCGTCCGAGCCCAGCTGCACGCCCGCCGCACCGCTCGTGCGCAGCCGACGCAGAAGCGCACGGGAGCGCACCGTGAGATGCGCCTGCGGAGCAGCGTCCACGGGTTCGTTCCGTGGGACGCGGCGATGCGCGATAGCGGCGGTACAAGCCGGCCGACGGGTAGGCAGCACAAGCACAGCATCAGGCCGACGGACGCCAGGACGCCGATGATTACCAAGAGATAGGGGGGGAGACCGTTCTCACCGTCCTCAAGAAGAAGCGGCGGGGGCGGGGTCGACGGCGGCAGTGGCGGTGGGAGCGGCGGCGGAGGCGACGCGTCAAAAGGCGGCTCGACGTTTCCGAGGTTGAAGATCACGCCGCTGCTCTCGCGCGATCCGCCGTCCCAAGTGCACGTGCCGTTGTTGAACTGCGCTACGCGTTTCTCGGAGAAGCCGCCTTGGTCGCGCAGGTTGAACAGGAGAACGTTCGCATTGCCCCTGTCGCCCTTCTCGTCGAACTGCACGCGCCCAGTAAGGCCATCAAAAGACAGACTCTTCTTGGACGCCCAGAACTGCGTGCCAAATGAGGCTGGCACTTTGCCCATCGGGGCCACCTCGCACGCCAGCAGCCCTGCCGCTATGATAGCATCGTAAGCAAACGCACCGCCATTGCGTAGCACTGTACTCGTGTGTGGATCGACGGTGCTGAAGAAGTCGCCGCGGATCTGCCAGTCGGCAGGCAAGGACGGGTTGAAGTCTCCGGGCTCAAGCGTCGCCCAGCGCTCGTTTGCGAACTTGGTCCACTGCAGGTTGCCGTCGGTCGCACCGACCGCCTTGATACTCAGGCTGCCGTTCAGCGCGGCCCGCGCCTTCTCGCTCAAATCGTCCAATTGCTCCGGCACGACGCTGTCAGCGAAGACCCAGGAGACGCCAGCTCGGAGCAGGCCGGTGTCGAGCGCAACTTCTACGATAAATTCGAGCACTGGTTTGGAAGCAAGGACTAGCACTGCCTTGGCTCCGCTCTCGCTCAGGCTGGCGACAGCGGAACGAATCGATTGCTGGCTGCTTGAGCCCTCAAAGAAGTCAGGGATATCTCTGGACAGAAACGTTAGCCCGAGGCCAAGACACGCGTCCTTCGCTGCCTCCTCGTAGGCGCGCCCGTACGTGGTCTGCATGTAGAGCACCGCCACAGTCGAGAGCCCAAGCTCGTCCTTCCAAAAGGAGCAGAGGTCTGACGCGGGAGCTAGGCTCGAGGGGATGGTCCTCATGAAGCGCGGAAAAAGAATAGGGTCGCGCAGATCGGTAGAGGTTGACCAGTACGAGATCTGCGGGATGTCGAGCGCACCGGTGATGGCCGCAGTGGTGGCGGTGACAGTGCTACGAACGGCTCCGATGACCACGTCTGTGCCAGACAAGTCTCCCAGCGCTCGGACCGACTTGGCAGCTGTGCCGCCGCTGTCGAGCAGCCGAAACTGGAGCTGCTTGTCGCACGCTCCCAAGGACCCAAGCACGGGCAGCGCAACAGCGTCTCGCGAGTTGAAGTCCGTCACTGCCGTCAAGGCGGCCGCGACGACCGCCTGCATCGGCTCTGCAAGCCAGCACGTGCCGTTGACCCACTCGGCGACGCAAGTTTCGGCCGACGTGAAGCGCGCGTCCGACTGATAGGTGAGAATGGCGAGGTTCACATTCACGGAAGCGAGCGCTGGCAGCAGTAGCGACAGCATGGATGGGGGGCGTTCAGGGCCGCCAGCGCTGCGAAAAACGCGAGCACTGTCCTGCGCCCGAGACGCTGCTCCTCGGGGAAGGGTACTTACAGACGCGGATGGCGACTCACTCGTAACACGGCTGTCCGTTTTCTTTCTTTCTTTCTTCTGGGCACTGTGAGAGAGAGTTGTTTTGTTTAAATTCTTCTGGGCACGGGACTGGCGCGCACTGGCACTAACACAGGTGCCACGAAGAAGAATTTTACAACAACCAGGCACGACATTGGGCACGGTACTGGCGCGCACTGGCACTAACACAGGTACACCAGAAGAAGAATTTTCGAATGGGGCGCACTGGCACTAACACAGGAAGTCGCGACCGGCCGTTTAGTGGCGAGCGGCGGGCGGAGCGAATCGGCTCCGTCCGTCCGTTCGTCCGGCGGGGCCCCCTAGTTCACTCGTCACCTCTCCCGCGAGCTCCCTTCTCTTTCTTTCGGGTATGGGGTCCGTGAGTGCGGGCAGCGTGCAGGCAATCACGGGCGCTATTCAGATCGCGAGACGCGTTTTCTCTGTCGGGGTGAATTCTTTTTTCCGAGCGCGCGCGGGAGGAAGCTGGTCCGAGCTGGTCAGCAATCGCGACCGCAACGCCCTGTTGTATGCCCGGACGGACGAAGGCTGGCTCAGCCGCCTCCCGGCGCGGGCACGCTTCAGCGGCGGCTACTGCTGCGCCGCTCGCGCTGCCGAAAAGAATCGAAGCGGCGGCGGAGAACGGCAAGGTCGGCGTGGTGCAGACGTGGCTCACCGGGGATGGGCGGGTTGACGCGACGTGCGTGAATCGCGGTGTGAGTGGCCGTACGCTCCTGCTGATCGCCGCCGCCCACGGTCACAAGAACTGCTGCTGAAGCGCGGCGCGGAGACGGACGCGCGCGATGGCAAAGACTGTACAGCGCTGATGGCCGCCGCCCGCTGGGGCTACGAGCAGGTGGCCGAGATGCTGCTGCGGCACGGCGCAGGAGTCAACCTGCAGGAACGCAAGCACGGCGCCACCGCGCTGATGGGCGCCGCCTGCTTCAACTGCCCCACCGTCGTGCTCCGCTTGCTGCGGGCTGGCGCAGACATGACGTTGCGCGATTCGGAGGGCAAGACGGCGCTGCAGTGGGCCAAGGAGGAGGGCCACGCTGAGTGCGTCGAGGCCTTCAGGACGTATCTCAGGGGGGTGACGGCGAGCCGGAGCAAGGCACCGCCGGCAGGCGGCGCAGGCGCGGCGATGGGTGCGAGTGCCGCGGCCTCTGCTTCGAGCGGCGAGGGTGGCAAGGAGGCGGAGCCGAGCAGCGGGGCGGTGCCAGAGGAGGTTGTGGACGCGGCTGAGGACGGCGAGGAGGCGGTGGTGCTGGCGTGGCTCGACGGCGGCGGGCGGGTCAACGCGAGGTTCCAGTTCGTCTTTTCGGGCGGCCCTGTGAGCGGCGTGACGCTGCTGATGGTCGCAATGGCCTGTGGCCACGAGGGGCTGGCCGAGGCGCTGCTCCAGCGCGGTGCGGATGTCTCGTTGCAGAACATCAAAGGCGCCACAGCGCTGAATCTCGCCGCCGTGAATGGCTTCGAGAAGGTGGTCGAGTTGGCGTTGCGGCACGGCGCGGAGATCAACCAGCAAACTGCTCTCGACAACACCGCGCTGATGGGCGCCGCCGGCAGCGGCGAAGAGAAAGCGGTCAACACGCTGATTCGGCACGGCGCGGCGATCGACCTGCAGACCAACGACGGCGACACCGCGCTGATTCTCGCCGCCTACCAAGGCCGTCCCGCCGTCGTGCGCCAGCTGCTGCGGGCAGGCGCAGACGCGACGCTGCACGCTCACGGCAACACCGCGCTGCAGTGGGCCAAGCAGGAGGGCCACACCGAGTGCGTGCGCGCCCTCGAGGAGCATGCGGCGGCGGAGAAGGCGGCGGAGAAGGCGGCGGCGGAGGCGGCGTGGGCCGCGGGAGCGGCGGAGAGGGCGGCGCAGAGGGCGGCGGAGGAGAAGGAGGCGGCGCGGCACGCCGAGGAGCTGCTGGCGGAGGTCGAGGCGGAGAAGCGCGCCAAGGGCAAGAAGGGCAAGAAGAAGAAGAAGAAGGGCGGCGCGGCGGGCGGGGCGGGGTCGTCGCAGGAGGCCGAGGAGGGTGCCGAGGCGCCGTCGGAGGCAGACGCAGCCGAGGCGGCGAAGAAGGCCGAGGAGGCGAGGCTTCTCCTGCTTCTCGAGAAGTGTCACGAGGAGAGGATGCGGTTCGGCATCACGGCGGAGACGTCGGTCGAGGGGCTGGCGGAGGCGCTGGGAGAGGCGGCGGACGAGGCGAGCGAGGAGGAGGGCGACGAGGAGACGGCGGAGGCGGCAGCGGAGGCGGCAGCGGAAGCGGCAGCGGAGGCGGCAGCGGAGGCGCGCCGGCAGGCTGAGGCGGAGGCGGCGGCTGTGGCAGCGGCAAAGGAGGAGGAGGCTGCCGCAGAGGAGGAGGAGGCGGAGGAGGCGGCAGTAGCGGCGGCCGAGGCAGCAGCGGCGGCGGCAGAGGCGGCTCTCGCCGCAGCCAAGGCGAGGCGCGCGTCAGGTGCCGCTGCGAGGGCCAGGGCGCGGGAGGCGGCCTAGCCCGCGCGCAAGGACAGCTGGCGCAGTGGCAGCCATGGGGAAGGGTCTCTCGTACTCTGGGGTGCGTTCTCTTGTGAACGGTCGTGGCTATGGGCTGGGCCCCTGCGCCGCGCGGGCGCGCGTGCAGTCCCTCGAGGCCCCGCCGGGAGCTGCTCACACAGTCGTACGAAGGGTGGGCGGTGGCGTGAGGAAGTGGCATGGCCAATGCCATAGAGTGCGACCGAGCATCTCTCAGTACTCAGACACCAGTGTGGGCGCCGGTGTGGGCCCCTCACAGACTGTGGGACGCTGCTGCTGGCTGCTGTGGCGGCGGCTCGTCTCGGCGCGCTTACAGTTACACCCGCCCCCCGCCCCCTCGCATGTGCTCCCGGGACACGGAGAAGGCTAGAGGCTACGAAATCTTTCCAGTAGCGAGTGCTGGGGTGTTATCGCGTTCGGATCCGCCTTCGTCCCCGCCCTGTGTATCCGCTTGAGCTTGAGTAGTTATGTGTGGACTGTACAGAGCTACAGACTCACAACTACAACTTGTAGTCTACACCGTGGCTTTACGTAGAGCGGTAACTACGTCAGTACACCATTGCCTTACTCGTAGATGCACACAACGAATCAGGTCGTCCTCGTGGGGTTGCGCACTATCACAAGATGCCTAGCTCCGGCAGCGACGGTGGCAACGCCGCGGCCGCCTCGGGTGTTGCGACGTCCCGCGCCACCTTCCCGGCCTCGTCCGGGATGCTCTGGCTGGCGCCGTGCCGGAGGAGCAGCTGCACGAGCAGCGGGTGGCCGCCTGCCGTGGGGGAAGGGGGAGGGGGGGGGGGGGGGGGCCCTCGGCAAAGGCGGTTTTGGGGGGCTCCCAGGGGGAGGGGGGGCAGTCGTGCAACCAAAGCATCCCCCCGGAGTTTCACCTGCGCAAACAAAATGAAGGGGGGTCTGCCCGTCTTTCCGGTGGGGGGGGGAAAAAACGGGCCCTTTTCCCCAAAAACCCCCCCGG
>NW_005200580.1:197350-224393 GCF_000372725.1 Emiliania huxleyi CCMP1516
AGGGTCAGGGTTAGGGTCAGGGCCAGGGCCAGGGTCAGGGTCAGGGTCAGGGTCAGGGGTCAGGTCACGGGTAGATGCCTGACACCGCACGCTTTGTGATGACCGCAGTCGGCGGCCGGCGGGCAGGCGGCGCGCGGGCCTCGGTATCTTGGAGTGGAACGGGCGACTGACGCCGCGGGACTCTAGGATTGGCGAGAGAGCGAGCAAGAGAGCGAGCGAGCGAGGGAGCGAGGGAGAAAGCGAGCGAGGGAGCGAGGGAGCGAGGGCGAGCCGCGATCACCACACACCGTGTCTGCGCGGCCGAACTGGCAGCAGATGTGCAGCGGCGTCATCCCCTCGCGCGTCGTGTCGTCAAGGTTCGCCCTCGCGCCGAGAAGCACCTTGACCATGTCGTCGTGACCGCGCTCCTACCAGGCGCGGGCACAGGCTTCCGAAAAGGGCGGGCCTCGGCGTGGCGGGGTGGGCAAGACACACCGCCGCGACGCCGAGCGGGGTGACGCCCGAGGTCGAGTTGCGGGCGTTGACCGAGACACCTCTTTTGATCAGGCGCTGCACCTTGACGAGGTCGTTGGCCTGGGCTGCCATTCCCATCTTGTCACCAAGCCGCACTGTTTCGGCCGGCTTGCTGCGCCCGTGGCCGAGGTCGACCGTGCGCAAACCGCCCATGTTGATCGTCCTCCGCTCGACGTCCTCGGAGAGAACGGCGTCGAGCTCCTGGAGGCGGCAGAAGTCGGTGCGCGGAGCCTGATCTCGGCCGCTGTGGCTCCTGCCGGACATTTTGCTCGGGCGAGCTCAAACGTTCAGGAAGCCGCCGGAAAGAGGGGGGCCGCCATGCTGCTGCGGGTCCCCGTCGCCCGGGGTCGGAGGGGTGGGCACGACCAGTAGGGACTCCCTCCCCCGGGCCCCGCTCTCAGTTGGGGCCTCCGCGGCCGAGTGGGAGATATTGGATGGGAAACGGGTCGATTTGCAAACTGGGCGCCGGGCCCGGCGGGCCCGGCTCGGGCCCCTGTCGGGCCCGGCTCGGACCCGTGCCGGGCCCGGCCCGCGCGCCCTGCCGGGCCCGGCTTGCCCCTCGTAGAAATTCTTTTTTTTGGCATGGAGACGCCACCCCGTTTTTCTCCTCCTCTTGGTCCCTTCTGATGCCCTAGGCCACGCCTCACACCTGGGCCTTACCCGGGGTCCTAGGGGGCGGGCAGGGTTTGCCCCCCGAAACTGGCATCAGAAAGAAAGAAAGAAAACAGGAAACAAGAAAGAAAGAAAACGGCCAACCCAAGGGAGGGATGGGAGGACGGCACGCCGCCACCACACAGGGATTTTAAGGAGAAACAGACAACCCAAGGGAGGGATGGGCGACGAGCTTTTTGAGCTTAGCCTTCGATGTTATGAAACAAACGCAAGGCGGACATGGCATATCGCTCTCGGGCCCACAGACATCCCGCACACTCGCCGCACACCCGCCGCCCCCGCGCGCGCCCCGCCCCGGCCGGGAGAAAGGGGAGTGACAGTTTGGGATGGCAACAGAACGAGTATGTTGAGTCCTGGCTCAACAACGCAGAGAGAAATGAAAGCTGTCCGGCTCCCAAGTCCGGCTCACGCGCCCCGACTGACCGATCTACCGCACTGAACACTTCCGCCCCCTCGCTCCCAACCCATCCACCCCGCCCCGGGCCGCGCCGCGCGATCTCGGGCCGCGCGATCTCGGGCGATCTCGGGCCGCGCCGCGTGACCTCGGGCGGTCTCGCACAATCTCGCGCAATCCCGGAGCTCCACGCCACGCCACTCCACCCCACCCCACCTCACCCACCGCCGCGCCGCGCTATCTCGGGCGATCTCGGAGCGTCGCTCGCGCGGCGTCACACCTGCTCAAAAAAAGGAAGGGCCTGGTTGGAGCCACGGGGCTCACGAGGACGTGCTCGCTCGGTTCTCGCCGCCTCGCCCTGCGCCACTTGGGCCGGTGAGGCGGCGCCCCGCGCGGCGCGTCCCTCGCCCCGTCACGCCGACCCCTGCGCGTACCGCTCATCTTCAGCCCTCTCGGGGTTACTCTTGCGCTCACGCAGGGGAACCCGGCGGGACTCCCTTCCCCCCACCTCCGACGGGTTAGGTCGGTTCTGCGCCCCTTGGCGCCTGTGCATGTCCCGCGTGCCCGCCTGCCAGGGCTGATGCCAAGGCCAAATCAACAACATGCCCGGCTGATGCCAGGGCCAAACCCACTGCCTGAGAGAGGGACAGAAGGAAAGGAAGGAGAGGATACGAGAAATGGAGTGGGCGGCGAATGCGTGTATTTGCTGGCGACGGAGGCGACATCGACAACGTGATGCCGAGGAGAAGGAAAGGGAAGAGGCAGAGAGACGCCTCGAAGCGGGGAGAGGCAGAACGACGAGAGCGATGGGGATGACACTCAAAACGACCCACTGCGAGCTCGAAGGCGAAGGCCAGCGCAGGAAACGCGGTGATAGGAACGACGATGCGGCGAGCGCCGGAGGGAAGCGACGACAGCGAGGGGACGAGGACGGCGAGCAGAGAGGAGAACAGACGGCGAGCGGCGCACGCGAGGGCGACCACGCAGGAGAAAACAGACGGCACGAGGGGAAGGAAACGCGGCCCGCCAGGAAGCGAAGGCAGACGGCAAGATACGTCGCCGGACCAGCGACAGGAAGCGCAGGAAAACAAAAAGAACAAGACCAGGAGCATGGAGACGAGGGAAGGCGCGAGGCGCTCCGCCGACAAGCAGCAGAGGCGGCGGCGAAAGTAACGACGGCCATGCTAACGACGGGCGGCACGGTGGAAGGGGCGAAGGTAGGCCCCTCTAGCATAGCGGAAGGGGAACTCGGCCTACTGGCGACGAGGAGGCTAGAGAAATTTGAGGTGTGTAGCATCTACACTGGGGAGATCTTCCGGACAGGAACGGCGCAGCCACCAGAGACAGCACCAGACGAACTATCACGACACACGGCAGCAGGGGGGACGCAGCTGGATGGAAGTGACGACGAGAGCGGGGACGACTTTGACAGCGTCGCGGTGTAATTTCGACTGGCCTGCAGCATCGAATGAGCCGAAACGAGGCACGAGGGCGACGCACTTCGTACGCTACGAGGAGATACAATTAGGCAAGGCAGCTGCGCAGGTGATGGTCCTGTTTGCAGAGAGGGGAGTCAAGGAAGGCCAAGAAATCACATGGTCATATGGGGACTCATACAAGAGCCACCGCAAGGAGATGGGATACAGGGCGGGGACCAGGGCGGATCCGAACGCAATAACACCCCAGCAAGCGCGGACGGCATTCGCGAGATACTGCAAAAAGATAGACGTGACGAAGGAGGAGCTAGCGTGGAACTTTGGATGCATATCGGCAAGCCAAAATAACGAGCAGGAGGCTGTCCTGGTGCGTGAGCTAATCCTGAGCAACAATAAACGACTGTACCACGGAGCACAGAGCGCAGCAGACAGGACGGCGGCGACGGCGGACATGGCAGAGACGAGTGTGAAACAAAGGGCGGCGGGCACGTTGGGCGGTAGCGACGGGGATGGTGACGGTGACGGTGGCGAGGGAGAGGAAGGGGGTCCATTAACACCAGACAGCGAGAGGGGCAAGGAGGAAAGGGGGAGAGAGGAAGCCAACGCGACGTGCGCAGAGGATGAGGATATAAACTGGGACGACGCAGCGGAGGGGATAGGCGAGGGAATCGAGGGACCGGAGGGCTTTCGCGACAGCGACGATGACGACGAAGAAAGGGGAGGGAACGGAGGGGCGACACGCAGGAGGGGCGAAATCGCTAACGGCCCGAGCAGAGAGGGCGACGGCAGGGCACGAGGGAACAACGGAGACGCTACCGATGACGCGAACCGAGGCACGGACGCCGGCGGGGACGGGGAGGGCGACAGCGACGTCGAGGTTGACGCAACCGTATCGAGAGCGCCACCCAAAAAGGGGCGGACAGCCATGGAGGTCACCGAATGGAGGGCGAACGGCACGATACGAAAAGGCAGGGCGAGGCGGATGGAGAAAGAAGTGCCGAGAAGGCCATGGTGGAGGGGAGGGACGGGAGGACGAAAGAAGGGCGAGGAGGACGAGCGGCCCTCACAGACCGCGAGCAGACAGCGCCTGCTGGCCATTTCGAGACATTCGCCAAGAACGCTAGCTACATGGGAGGGCTTCGTGAAGGATGGATTGAAAAACATTCGAACAAAGAAGAGGCGACGGGAGGAACCGGCGGAGGATGCAGTGACGTGACACACACACACACACACACACACACACACACACACACACACACACACACACACACACACACACACACACACACACACACACACACACACACACACACACACACACACACACACACACACACACACACACACACACACACACACACACACACACACACACACACACACACACACACACACACCACACACACACACACACACACACACACACACACACACACACACACACACACACACACACACACACACACACACACACACACACACACACACACACACACACACACACACACACACACACCGCTCACCCACGCGCACTGGGCCTTGCACTTTGAATGCCGTGGGGCTCCTGTCGTCAGACGTGGAGACGCGAGGGTTGCCCCCCTTGCCCCACCACCTCGTGTGTGTGGAGAAGTTTACCTTACCTTACCTTACCGGCTGGTGCCAAGGCTCAATGACTCTCCTCTCCGTCTCTTTCCCCCCCCCCGCCCAGACAGGACTGATCCGCACGACACACGACGCACTCTCTCCTACTATCCGACAGACGCTGCTTGGCCGACACGGGACGCTCTGACAGGACACTACTGAGACGACTACCTCTACTCCCTACCGCTACTACTCGACTGGCGGCGCTCGCGGCGCCACGCCACCCATCCTCGGCCACGCGTTGCGCTGGGTGATCTCCCAGTTGCGCCTCGCAATGATGGCCGAGTGCTGCTGCAGGAGGCGCTTGCGCTCGTTGCGCACTCGCCACTTCTCGCCGTCGGAGCGCGCCAGGGCGACCTTGGCGGCGAAGCCGGTGGTGAACCACTCCGCCGCCTCGCGGCCAATGCCGCCGCGTGTGCTCGCCGCCCACGTCATGAAGTCGTAGTTGTTGGCCGCGCACGCCGCGGCCTTGGCACTCCGCTTCGCCTCCTCGGCGTAGTCGGTGGCGAGGTGCTTGCCTCTCGCCAGCGGGCCCAGCATGCCTTTACGGAACTGCACTGCGGTGATGATCGTGCCGTCAAACACCATCCTGCGTGCCGAGCGCGTCCAGTTGCCAAGGACGCCGTCCCCCCGCTGGTTCGGGTTGGACTCCTTGTCGACGGCTCGGTTGGGGTCTCTGGGCCCGAGCTTCACCTCCTGGAGGCTCCCCGCCGCGCCGAGGGCGCGGGCCATGGCTTTTTTATTTTCGCGATATCATTACGACTTCGATGTGGTGCGGCAGCTTGCTCCTGGCCTCGCTCGCTGGTTCGGCGGCGCTGCATTTACCTCTTAATGTCGGCGCCCCAACCGCATCGCTGCTTCGCCAGCCGCACCCACTTTTGCTCTACCAGCGTTCACCGAGTCAGGTATCAAAGCAACGCGAAGACACCAAGAAGAGAACGGTCGAAAGACGCCAGGCTGACGCACAAAGGCGAGCATCGACGCTTGCAGCGGCGAAGAAACGGGCGGCAGCAGCGGCGGCGAAGAAACGGGCGGCCGCGGCGGCGACGAAGAAACGGGCGGCCGCGGCGGCGGCGAAGAAACGGGCGGCCGCGGCGGCGGCGAAGAAGGCGGCGGCAGCGGCGGCAAAGAAACGGGCGACGCCGGTCAAAACGAAGGCCGTTCGACCCACTACTGGACCGCAAAATGACGACCTCCTGCGTGGCCGCGTGCCTGTCGCGATACCGCCATCGCCGCCATCGCCTTCCCTGGCCCCCTCCAGCGGCGCTGCCGGCGGCATCGGCGAGTTTGCGCCGCTCGCTGTCGTCTCCTGCGCCTCGCTCCTCCTGTTCGCCAAGGCCACCGCTGCGCCAAAGCCGCCGCCGGGTGTCGGCCTTCCAGTCGTGCTGCTCGCCGCTACATTCATCGCTGCGCTGGTGCTGCCGGCCGAGCCCACCTCAATCGCGCCCGATGACAGCTCAACGGCGGCGGCCGCTGCTCACGACGAGGCGGCGGTTGAGGAGGATCGCGATCCGAGTGAGGGAGCCTCGCGCGCCCGCAAGAACCCTCTCCGGCGTGTCCTCTCCCGCCTTCGCGGCCGCACACCCGCCGAAACCGCGGCCCCGAGCGCCTAGAGTAGTAAGTACACAGTCAGCCGCCTGGCGTTTTGTGTCACTGTGCAGTCTCCTGCCCACTCGACTTTGTGGGCAGCGCGGCCGCCCCCGCCCCATCGACGCCCGCTCAGACTCTGCAATAATAATTATTTCAAATTCTTTTTGAGCTAGCCTTCGATGTTATGAAACAAACGCAAGGCGGACACACGCACATCGCTCTCGGGCCCACAGACATCCCGCATACAGATACACCCGCCGCCCCCGCGCAGGCTCGCCCCACCCCGGGCCGGGAGAAAGGGAAGTTCTCCACTGTGGCGGGACGGCCAACGTGCAACGATGAGACGCGGCAGCTCACCGGCTGGCTCTACGAGACGGCCTGCTGCGAGGGTCGGTACTCCAGCTCAGCGTCACGTCGCCGTTGGCGCCGATGCTCGCAGCGTTGCCGCAGTCGCACCGAGGGCTCCCATGACAATCGGCACGTGTGGCCCAGGCGGGCTTCGCGTGACCGTTCACCGTCACGTTGGTGAACGTGAGGCTTGGAGCCGCGGGCATGCGGTCGCATCGCTCGTCCACGTTGATATTCTCATTCACCAGCATGGCGTAGTCGTAGTCGGCCCTGCCCGCGCGGCTATGCGCGATGTGCAGCGTCGAGTCCTCCCCCGACTCTCGATTCGTGCCCGAGACGGTCCACGTGCTCCCGTCGGCAGAGAGGCGCATGTAGCTCGTGATGCGGTCGCCGGGCTGCACATCCACCGCGGGCGCCGTCGCCACCGGAAACCGCCGGTCGTTCGCATCGACGAACCACGACTGGAGAGCCCACGCCCGGCCGCGCTCGCCGTACTGCAGCACCGGCTGCAGCACCGGGTAGCCCATCTCTGGCGCGGTTGCCTTGAAGCCCGGCCAGAAGTAGACCACCTGGCTGCCGCTGACCTCGGCTGACCTCGGCTGACCTCGGCTGACCTCGGCATTAGGACAACAAGTGGAGATTAGCCGAGATTCAACCGAGCTGCGATGCGAGATGCGATGCGAGATGCGATGCGAGATGCGATGCGAGATGCGATGCGAGATGCGATGCGAGATGAGGGGACTGAGACGCCATCAGCCTTCAGACGCCATCAGCCTTCCCCTTCAAACCACCCTCTCCGAGCATCATTTCCTCTCGACCACCCGCCTTCAATCGCCCCTCCGCCGCCCCTCCCTCCTCGTCCCCTATCCATCCCCAGCACACATGGACATGGACATGGGGTTGCGCTTGGCGTGAACGGCGTCTCTTCACACCCCTTGCTGTGAAGCAGGTCGTACAAGGAGGGGCTCAAGGACGCGCAGCTCACGTGGGAAGCCGACTGGGCGTAGAAGTAGAGCCGGGGAGAGGGAGGGGGGAGGGGCTCGGCGCGCGCTGCGGAGCCGGGGCAGCCAGGGCGCTACGGCAAGGCTGCAAGCCCGCGCAGCCGCGCCAGACGCTTAGAGAAAAGACGTTGCGCGCACGCACCTCCTGGTGGTGAGGAACAGGAAGGTGGCCGGAGTCTGGTTCGGATCACGGATGGGCTATATGTAATCTTTTTTGCGAGCACGCCGCGTCGTTCTTCGTTCTTCGTGGCATGACCTCCGCCTCGCTTGCTCGTGCTCGTGTCTGCGCGTCGACTATTATGTGATCAATCTCCCTTCCCCCCCTGTGCGTCGCGACGCCCGTGCCCAGCGACTCCATTTGTTCGGTCTCTAGCAGGTCTTCCATCTCCATGTCCGCCGTCCCCATTTGCCGCCCTCTTTCCTCCACCCATTTCCGCGTGACAGCATTCATGTCGCCGATGATGAGCACCCTCTCGTGCGTGTCGTGTCGTATCGCTTCTTTGAGCTCCTTCCACGCCTTGACGATTTCGTCATTGCTCTTTCCTGTGTCGGGCATATACGCGCCGTACACGCTGATTCGGTGTTTCCCATCGAGTGTTTCGAGTACCACCCTCCTTACTCGTGCAGCGATTATGTCGACCTCCTGTGTTCTGGTTCAACTTTTTTGAGTTTGTCGGTGTTCCATACGATGGTCACGCCACATCTCGTTCGCCCGCGTCCGCGCTTGTCGTTTTGCGGGTCGCTGCTCGTGCCCGCCCCCGATGTTGCTCCTGTCTGCCCTCACGTCTCGAGCCGGTCAGCGAGACCGCACCGCTGTTTGACGCGCAGACGACGCCGCCGTACTGCGATGCGAGGAGAGAGCGGGGTGAGGCAGCCGTGGCCCTCTCTCTCTATGAATCTCGTCTCTTCCCGCGCTGCCGTGACGCGCCGCAGCTGATGCGCCGCCATCGAAGCTGGCGTCGGACGACGGCGTCGACGGGAAGAGACTTCCAGCCGACCAGAGGTTGTTCGCGACCCACGTTGTGTTGAACGATCCGAGACTCTCAACAACCTCGACACATGAGTCGCGAACGGCGTCCCAACGAGAGATGATTCTCGCTCATTCACACGCCTTGTTATTGACAAGAAAATACGTCATTTGGCGCTGTGCGCTGGTCTATGACAGGTTGAGGTGCGAGCCCTGGAGGCCCTCAGGATGGGGGGAGACTGCCCGCGGGCCTAGCAGGCCCGCGCGCAGGGGGGTGGGACATTGAGATTGGACCACGCAGCGCGATGGAGGCCTCGCAGAGGAGTCGCCACATCCATGTGCCAACGGGGCGCGAGAGCGACCGACAGCTTGCCTTCTCGTTTCTCGACGCCAAGCTGTAAAGAATCTTGAAATACAAGCCTCTCTCACAGCACACTGGCACGACAAGGGCGCGGACTGGCGCGGACTGGCACACACACCGGCACACCACCGGAGCCGCCTAAGAGACTCCGTTAAGAGCGGCAATGCACTCCCGCACCGTGCACAATGTAAAGAAACCCTGTCGCCAACCCGCGCCGCTGAGCAGAGGAGGAAGCGACAGGAAGGAGGACGACGAGAGTGGGACGACCGCTAGGTGGCACCTCGTGTGCTCTAAAGTGGCTGAAAAGTTAATCAATTGTTTTTTGAGCCCCTATGCCCTCGGGACGCGCACCGCGCTACTGCGCCCAAAGATCGGGTGGCTTTTGGGCAGCGGTGGGACCACCCAGTCCGCCGTGAGGCTCGTCAGCGGAGCCGCGCTCTTCAGGTGCGCGTCGGCGGCGTAGATCTGGACCGCGGGCGCGTCGGACGCCGTCGTTTCGCAGCCGGCTCGTGGCGCTTCGGCCGCAGACACGTTGTACACGGCCCGATTGGGGAGGGCGGTGATGCACTCGGCCGGTCGGACGTGCCCTCCCGGCACGTAGACTAGGTGCGCGCGGGACGGCGAGATGGCGGGAGAGCTCGCAGCGGCGGACCCAGCTCGCCCCACCGACGGGTGGCGCGGCCGGTACGCGAAGCGCGAGAAGGTGAGTGCAGAGACCGTGTAGCCTCCCGGGCCCCGCTCGTGCAAACTGACCACTTCGCCGCTCGCCGCGCCCATCAGCATCGAGGAGTAGGCCGCCCCGCCTATTCAGAGCCTCGGAGGCGTGAAGAGAGACGCTGCTGACGCATCGAGGATCTGGCGGCGCCGGCCGGTCGCGCCCTTGTCGAGGGTCGCGTAGTAGTCAAACTCCAACCTGCCGCCGCCACCCGTGGGCGCGTTTGGCGCGAGATCCCAGAGCGTCAGGTTGTAGCGGCCGCCGCTGCGGGAGCTAGGTGCGCTGAGCAGGAGCCCGCCTGCTCGCAGCTGCGGACGGTAAGAGACGTCATCCACGGCTGCTCGGCGCGCCGGGAGAGGAGCCCGCCGTCGGGCGTGGCGACGGCCGAGCCCTCGCAATACGAGCCGGAGATGTTGAGCCTATTTCACGGCATGCGGCGTGAGGAGAGGTCGCCCCGCACACCCTCGCAGCGCTCGCCAGAGGGGCATGTCGAGCCGCGAGGCGTTGCTCCACGTCGCGCCTAATTTCGAGAGGGAGGCCGAAATGCAGCCGAGGTGCAGCCGAGGTGCAGCCGAGGCGATGCTCCGCGCCGCGCCGCCATCCGACGACCAAGCGAGGCCGTGGTTGTGAGAGACGTCGTCAGCCGCCGTCGTGCGCCCGCGCAGGAACATGGCGAGCGTGCCGCCGCCTCCGTACGGCACGATCTGGTTCTCTCCGCCGCCGTAGACCGGCCCGCTCGCCGACGTGCCCGCCGGAGACCCGTGCGCCCACGTCCTGCCGTGGTCGTCGGAGAAGGCCGCGTACGAGCGGACCTGCAATGCAGCCGAGATCGGACCGAGATTCGGACGAAACACGGGGCATGAGGGGAGAGTAGCTGGGGGAGAGTAGTCCGTTGTTTGAACCTGCTTCGCCTCGTCCTCGCCATACATGCCGACGACCAGGCGGCCCGATTGGAGTTGCACGCCGCCGGGCGGCCCGGGCATCACAAACGCCTCTGGCGCGGGGTTGGCCTTGAGGGCCGCGGTGAGGTTCCTGCGCTCGGACCAGGACCTTCCGCCGTCGGCGCTGCTGACGAGGAAGACCTGGACGGAAGCAGCGCCACCGCGGTTAAGACGAAGGCTGTCGCGTGGCGGCTGCGCACGGCGAGAGCCTGCGTGTCGTCGCGAGCGTGGACAAGGTGCACGCTGCCTGCCACAGCCAGGTCCGCAACAGGCGCCGGGTTGCCGATCGTGTGGCCAGCCTCGACCGCAACCTAACCGCGACGGATGGCCGAGTTGCCGAGACGCGCAGTAGCAGGCCATCGCGCCGATCATCGCGCCGTGATCTCATTGCGCTGGGGCTGTGGCTGTGGCTGCGGCTGCGCTTGTACCCGAGATGGCCGTCGCAACCTGCTCAATCGAGGACCAGGTTTGCCCTCCATCAGACGAGCGTCGGGCGACGATCCGAACGTCGCCCTTGTCCGCGCACGAGCCGCGGCGGCCCTCTGCAAACGCGAGAAGCACGGCGTGCGGCGATGCCTCATTGGCGACCCAGACCATCGACGGGATGCGATAGCAGGCGTACGTAACTCCGGCAGTGTCAGGCATGCCTGGCGTGAAGAGGTCGGTCGATGTGAGGTCGGGCGGCGGGGTCAGAGCCGAGAGGAGCGTGGCGAGCAGCAGCATGGTCATAAAGCTCACAGCGACAACGAGGCCTTTTGGTTCAGGCTCCGAGTTATATAACCTGACAGCGCGGGCTGTTTTCCAAAAGAATTTAAACAACACAACTCTCTCTCACAGCACACAGGCTCGACACAGGTGCGAACTGGCGCGTGCTAGAAGAATTCCGCTGGGGCCCTGCGACCGCGCACCCCCCCCTTACTTAGCTCTTAGGGGTCAGGGCTCTCTAGCCCGTAGCCCGATACCGAGCGTCCGGCCAACTGGGTGCGCTTCTCAGCTCCCCGGTCCTGGGCGTGAGGTTACTGACCGCACTCCAAGTGCTCCAAACTCTCAGTGTCATGTCTACTAGCTCCGAGTAGAGGGGGCGTTCTGAAGTTAAGGGGAAACCCGGTACACGGAGCCCTCTCGGAGACCCGTGTTTACTTTAAGGCCCTTGCCCTGCGAACGCGCACCCCCGGGGCTAGGGCTCTCTTGCCCGCAACCCGATGCCAATCATCCGGCCCGCTGGGTGCGCTTCTGAGCTCCCCGGCCCTGGATGTGCGGTTACTGATTGCACTCCAAGTGCTCCAAGTGCTGCGGGGGATCGTGTAGCCCTCCTTTTGGTATATAAAAAAGAATTCCGCTCTTGGAATTCAACAAAACCCCCTCGCAAAAGAGCACGCCTGTCCGACGAGCGGCTTGCTGTGCGGACGCCTTCTTGTGGCTCTCTCGTCGAGAGCGTTTTGCGTCCCGGCGGGTGGGAGAATATGTGATAGGAACGAGTGTATCGCTTTGACGGGTCGACCGTACTTGTTATCAAGACTGATATGACGCACACAGTGACACATCCAGATCGTCTGTGGACCGCGGTGTCTAACCGATCGCAAGTGCTCCGCCCTGGGCGCTGGCAGCGTTGCTGCGTTCCCGCAGAAATTTCTACTTTTGCAAAAAAGAAAACAAGCCTGGGCCCAGATTGCATGGAGGGTGAGCCACGCTGAACGTTCTTTGAGTCACTGCCTTCCCGGCGGGTTTGCTGTAGAGCCTCTACAACAAACTCTACAGCAAAATCGCGCTCTACAGTGCTCTACATCTGCATCGCTCTGTCCCGCGCCGGATGTAGAGCTCTACAGCTCTACAGCGCTCTCCAGCGCTCTACATCTCTACAGCTCTACAGCTCTCTACACTCTACATCCTCTACAACCTGTATGTATGTATGTAGAAAGATGAACCTACCTCCCTCAGCTGCAACGAGCCGCGCTCTCTCTTTTTCCGCTGCCCAGATCTCCCCGCTCGTACATGTGTAGGGTACTCTGTGGTCGATGCGGCAAGTACAGAAAAGAATTCCGCGAAGGGCCCGACGCATACAAAAGTATTTTCGCGCCGCCCGCCCGATGGCCCATCGGCGCCCGCCTCTCGGGCCTCTCGCCAGAGCAGCTCGTCGCCTTCATCGACGAGCAGGCGCCCCTCTGGAGCGCCGCCGCGATGCGCGTGGCGGAGGAGCACGCCGCACGGCTCGTGGAGCAGCCCGAGTGGGTGCTCTCCGAGGTCCTCCTCTCACCGGACCTCGCCCCGCACATCCTCGCCCAGCTGCCGACCGAGGCGCACGCCGTCAAGGGGACGTGCCGCGCGTGGCGCCGCGCCTGGAAGGAGACTCTGAAGAAGCGCGAGAGGCAGCGCCTGCTCGTGATCGGCGGCTACGACGGCGATGGCGAGTGCCTCAACTCGGTGGAGCGGTACGACCCGGCTGAGAACGCGTGGGAGGGGGAGGCGATGGTGCCAATGCCGACGGCACGCACGTGTCCCGGCGTGGCGGTGCTCGATGGCAAGCTGTACGCTGTGGGCGGCCACAACGATGACGGCCGCCTCAGCTCGGTGGAGCGGTACGATCCCGCTACGAATGCGTGGGAGGCGGTGGCGCCGATGACGATGGCGCGGACCTATCTTGGCACAGCGGTGCTCGACGGCAAGCTCTACGCTGTGGGGGGCTACGATTTCGGCCACCTCCCCTGGGTGGAGCGGTACGACCCGGCGTTGGATGCATGGGAGGAGGTGGCGCGGATGGCGAGGGGGCGGCATTCGCTCGGCGTGGCGGTGCTCGACGGCAAGCTGTACGCTGCGGGCGGCTTCTGCAACGACGAGGGCGTCCTCGGCTTGGTCGAGCGGTACGATCCCGCGACAAACGCGTGGGAGGCGGTGGCGCCGATGGCGGAAGACCGGGATAGGCACGCCATGGCGGTGCTGGACGGCAAGCTGTACGCTGTGGGCGGCCACACTGACGGGTGGTTCGGCGGCGTCAGGCTCAGCTCGGTCGAGCGGTACGACCCGGCAGCAAACGTGTGGGAGGCAGTGGTTCCGATGGCGGCGTCTCGGCAATCTATGGGTTTGACGGTGCTCGACGGAAAGTTGTACGCCGCGGGCGGGAAGAAGGAAGAGAACGCGGAGGACGAGGACGACGACAGTGGCGAGGACGAGGACGAACGTAGCTGCCTCAGCTCAGTGGAGCGTTACGACCCGGCGTTGGATGCATGGGAGGCGGTGGCGCCGATGGGGACGGCGCGGGGATCGGCCCTCGCATTGCCGTGCTGGAGGAATAGTGTCGACTGAAGACTTCGTGCTCCACGCACGGACACGCGAATGGTTGCATCTTAGTCCCCGGCGCCCGGAAGAGGAGGAGACGGGCCCGCCCCACGAACCCTGATCGTTCATGTTCGTGATCGCAGCTCGTTGGAACTTGTCTAATCTCTACGCTCTGAAGGTCTGATCGCTCAGCGCAGATTGAGTGCTGAGATTATGCTGCGCCGAGCATGCAGGTCGGGCGCGCACTTGCAAAAACAGTTGGACCAAAATAATAATAATGTGAACCCTCATATTTATTTTTTACTGTGTTAGTGCGAGCCAGCGGCAGAGCGCCAGTCACTTCCCGTGCGCGTGCCCAGTCAGCAGTCTCGAGAGACAGAGATCACGACCCAGTCAGATCAGAGTCAGAGTTGACTCCCGCGATGCGCGAAGGCACGCGGGCTGGCATCCGTGTGGGGTGTGGTGCGGGGCTCGTCTTCGAAAAGTCGGGCACGGCTCTACCCGCAACTTTCTCGCTAACACGCGCGCACCGCCGAGCCTGCGGCGGGCGCGCTGCGGCCCCCCACTCATCGAGAGATCAAAACGGGACGGCCCTGCTCTAGCCTTGCATGTTACTTGCTGTCGTCTGTTGTCGTTGTGCCCTTGTTTGTACTCTTGGCACCGTGGGTGCTGGGGGGGGCGACAGAGAGGATGTGGCCTTGAGTTATGTGTACGCCAACTCAGGGGGTGTGTGGCAGCCATCTGGCTGTGTGTCTTGTGAGCCTGTTTGTGTCTGTATGTCGCTCGTGCGTGCCGTCATCATCTGTCCAGCGTCCACCCATACCGCGTTGGTGTCCAGTCCGAGCCTGGCTGTTCTTCACCTTTCTACCTACCTACCTAGTCTCTAATCGTGCGTGTGCGAGAGACTTTTGTTGTAAAACTCTCCTTGGTGTACAAGTAGCGTGTACCCTGTACCTCTGTGTTAGTGCCAGAACTGCCAGTGCGCGCCAGTCCCGTGCCCAGTGTCGTGCGAGGGAGTTTGCTCGTAAAATTCTTTCCTCTGCCTCTGTGGCCAACATGAATCCTTGTATGTGACTTTCTCTCTTGAATCCTTTTTTGAGCTAGCCTTCGATGTTATGAAACAAACGCAAGGCGGACATGGCATATCGCTCTCGGGCCCACAGACATCCCGCACACCCGCCGCCCCCGCCCGCGCGCGCCCCACCCCGGCCGGGAGAAAGGGGAGTGACAGTTTGGGATGGCAACATAGGAAACGGGTTCTTTTTGTCCTGGCGGGAAACAGCCGGCGCGCGGTTGCCTGCTCCTTCTGCTGCCGACCCTCATGGCTTCCTCCTCCGCCTCAACGACCGACAAGCGGCCTTGGGTCGAGAAATAGTGCGCGCTCACGACCGCGCCGCCTGCTCATTCCTGCGTCGCACCGGCCACGTGCGCTCACGACTCCCGCCATCCCGACTCGCAGCCGGCCCAAGTCGATGGACGAGGTCTCGCACCAGGAGGAGGTGACGGCGGCGCTGCGCAACGCCATCGAGTCGAACAACGTGCGCCTCCCTCGCACTCGCCCGCAAACGCCGCGCCTCTCGCCTCTCTCCAGCTGACCGCTGTCTCGCCGCCCCGCGCAGCTGCCTCACCTGATCTTTTACGGCCCGCCCGGCACGGGCAAGACCTCGACGATCCTCGCGGCCGCGCGCAGCCTCTTCGGCGACGAGGTCTGTGCCCCGTCCCCCCCACAACCGGCCGCGGGCGCCCGGCGCGCTCTCGCGTCGCACCTCGGCGGGCTCACCTCGGCTGGCTCGCCGCGCAAGAGAGACGAAAAGGAGAGGGAGGTTGGCGGCGTGAGCTGCCCCCGCCCGCCTCCCGCAGCTCCGCTCGCGCGTGATGGAGCTCAACGCCTCGGACGAGCGCGGCATCGCCGTCGTGCGCAACAAGATCAAGTCGTTCGCGCAGGCCGCCGCCGCCCCCTCCCCCCTCCCCCCTTCCCCCTCCTCCTTCCGCTCCCGCCTCTCCTCCTCCACCACCACCATACAAACACACACGCGCGCGCGCTGCCACCCCCACCCCCCCCACCCACCCCGGCCCTCGCCGCCCTCGCCGCCAGGTCTCCGTCGGCACGGGCGGCACCAGCCGTGGCCTCCCACCGTACAAACTAATCATCCTCGACGAGGCGAGATGTAGCCGAGATACAGCCGAGATATAGCCGAGATAGCCGTACAAGCTGATCATCCTCGACGAGGCGCGTGCGGGGTGTGTGTGGGGGGGGGGTGCGGGCGGGCGGGGGGGTTGTGGGTGGGCGGGGGGGTTGTGGGTGTGCGGGGCGCGCGGCGCTTCACAGAGCGCCCGGCGCACGCAGGCCGACTCGATGACCAGCGACGCGCAGTCGGCGCTTCGCCGCACGATGGAGACGTACTCCAAGGCTGACCAACCCCAGCCCCCACCCCCACCCCCACCCCCTCCCGCCCAGCCCTCCCTCCCCCGCCCCCCCTCCCTCCCCTCCCCCACCCTTTGAGCCTGCCCTTCCAACCCTCCTCCTCCCCCCCCCCCCCTCAAGGTGACCCGCTTCTGCATCATCTGCAACTACGTCTCGCGCCTCATCCCCCCGATCGCCTCGCGCTGCGCCAAGTTCCGCTTCAAGCCTCTGCCGCACGCCTCGATGGTCGAGCGCCTGTCGGCCATCGCCTCCGCAGAGGGCGTCGCCATCGACGAGCCGACCTTGCGCGAGCTCATGCGCGTCTCGGAGGGTGCGGCCACGAGATCTCGGGAGATGCGGGGGAGATGCGGGGGAGATGTGGGGAGATCTGGGGAGATCCGGGGAGAGATTCCGCATCTGGGGCCTCGAGATCTGGGGAGATTTGGCGAGATCTGGGGGAAGGGCGACACGCCGCCCTCGCCCGGCACGGCCGCGGCTCCCCAACACGCCTCGTCCCCGAGGCGTCTAGATCTCCCCCAGATCTCCCCCAGATCTCCCCAGATCTCCCCATCCAGGCGACATGCGGCGCGCCATCCAGCTGCTCCAGTCGCTCCACCGCCTGCACGGCGACGAGATCGGGCCGCAAGCAGTGCTCGACCTGTCCGCCGCCCTCCCGGACGAGAAGATCGGCGAGACCGCCGATCGTTGGCTGCCGCCCGAGCATGGTTGCGAGTGTGACGGAGGATCGGCTCTCGTGTGTGTAGGCGAGACCTTCGCTGTCTGCCGCGCAAACGACTTTTCAAAGCTGGGCGCGCTCTCCGCCTCCCTCTCCGCACTCACCGGTCATCACCACTTCCGTGTCAGCAGCTCGTGCGTCATAGGCGTACTCGCCTCCTCCCTCCTCGCCGACGGTTACCCCGTCGACCAGATCATCGCGCAGATGCTCGAGCACATCGCAGCCTCGAGCGACCTCGGAGACCGCCAAAAGGCGCAAGTCGCCACGGACATCGCCGTCGCCGACAAGAAGCTCACGGACGGCGCGACTCCCCCAGATTCCCCCCCAGATTCCCCTAGATTCCCCTAGATTCCCTTAGATTCCGCGCAAGAAGCTCACGGACGGCGGCACATCCGCCTCTCCCCTCCCGCGCCCCCACCTCCCCGAGGGGCCTTGACTCTGCAAACCCCTAGGCGCCGGCGACTACCTGCAGCTGATGAACGTGCTCGCGAGCACCTCGCGCGCGCTGGCGGCGCCCGCGTGAGTCTGGAGGGGCACACGCGGTGTTGCGTTCGTCGTGGCGCCGTCCTCGGAACTCTCTAGCGAGGGGCGTGGCGCGCATCTCACGCGCCCTTCGCGTTGAGCTGAGGGAGAAGAGAGATAGTGATACTCGTACGGTAGCGAGACAGCGTAGCGGCACACACAGCGCAGAGTCCGCCGGACATCGGCGGCCCTGATACATTGGTTCCACCGTCTGGTTGCGTGCGCCGTGCGCGCGGTGCGCGGTCTGCGTGTGCGCGCGTGTCATTAGATATTAATTACACTTCTCCGCGTGGCTTAATTTGAGACAATTGTGAATTGAGAGACAATTTCTGTTTTCTCGCGCGCGCGTGTGCACAAAAACGGTCCCGGACCACACGCCCGTCGCTACCTGGCCAGCAGTGGCCGCTCCATGTGCGGTGACGGACCGACCGACAGGGGCGGCGTCGCGCACGAGTCGTCGAGCGCGGCGTACGCGGTTGAGCGCGCCCTGTCGGCGGCCAGCGACGAGGGCCGGGGGGTCGCCAGACGAGCGACGGCCACCTCCACCTCGTCCGCGTCGTCCGTCGCGGCGCCGCCAGGATGGCGCGCCGTGGCGTCGCGGCCCTCGGCATAGTGCTCGAGCTGGAAGCCGACAAAGACGGCGGCCGTGCCGAGGAAGAAGGGCGGCGAGACGTGCGCCTGGCCGAGCAGCACGTCGGAGAGGACGGAGAGCGGTATCATGAGCGAGAGGCCGAGCGTGGCGAGGAGGGGCGACGTCATCACCACCGCCTGCGCGAGCAGCATGTCGGGCAGGACCGTCGAGAGCACGGCGTTGAGCAGCAGGGCCGAGACCGCCTGTTGCGACGGCGGCACCGCAAAGAGCTCGACGCCCGAAAAGTGCAGCAGCGGGAAGAGCGGGCAGAACAGCACCTGAGCGTGGGTCGGCCGGAGGTCCTGGCGGTGGGCGCTGCGTCTGTGAGGCGCTGGGCCGAGAGCGAGGCGCACCGCCGCGGAGAGGCCCATCAACCCAAATAGGGAGGGCATGTGCAACGAGGACTCGCTGGGCACCGCGGCCCGCAGCAGCACCGCATACAGGCCTGACGAGGCGGCCGACATGAGCGCGAGCGCCGCGCCCGCCGCCGAGTCGCTCGCCTGTGGCGAGGGGCGGCTCTGCGCTCAGAGTCGACACATGCGCTCTGCGCTTTGGCATTCTGAGAGGATTGCCGGGTGCTAAACTGGGGATGTCGAGGGTGCGTCCTCTGCTCACCTCGAGCGGGCTCGTGTGCGCCTCGTCGCGTATGGCGGCCGAGTAGGTGACGAGGCCGAGCCCGCCCACCGAGACGCTCACCGTCGCGAGCCGGAGCCAGGTAATCCTCTCCCCGAGCACGAGCCTCTCTGCGAGGAGCGTCCAGACGCCGGTCGACGCATTGATTGTCATCGTCTCTGAGGCGGAGGTGAGGTCGAGCGAGAGGAAGTAGGTGTAGTTTAGCGCAAAGTAGCAGGGCGCGAGGAACAGCGCCGGCCGCAGCACATGGCCGAGCGCCTCCCACGACTCAAAGACGTACGAGGGCTTGGCCGAGCTAGCGAGCGGCTCCGCCGAAAGCTGGGCGTACGAGTGAGAGGAGCAGGAGCGGAGGCGCGAGTAGGCGGAGCCGAGCAGGTAGGACGAACACAGCATCACGGAGACGTACGAGAAGAAGAAGGGCTTCTCAAAGTCCAGCTCGTCAAAGAGCGACTGGATGGCAATGCCCGAGCCGACATAGAGCACCGCGACCAGCACGACAAGCAGCGCACCCACCCGCTGCCGCCACGCGTGGTCGTCTTTCATGGCCCAGCGCGGCGAGTGTGCGTCACGGTAGCCAGCTCGCCGCGAGACACGTGCCACCGCGCGCAGGAAGCAGGCGACCCGCAAAACTTGCGTCCCCGGGTCGTGTTCGCCGGCCAGGTGAGAGAGACCTCGCTGCCCGAATCTGAAGGCGCAAAGTTCTCTTTAGGAGTCGCTCTGCGGCTCGCATGGTGTACCTGTGTTAGTGTAGTGCCGCGGTGCAAAATCCTTAAATAAATAAATAAAACGGACGGGACACACCAAACAAGGGGTGGGAGAAGGACAGACAGGGTCCCCACCTGCGCGAGCAGGATTCTCTTGGAAGGACGATCAGGGACACAGGGGAACGCGGGAGCGGGAGCGCATCGGGACACGGAGGGGGGCTGGGCAGGGTTCACCCACACGACAGGGTCCCAGGGATCCCCAGCTTGTTCTCTCATGCCGCCGGCGCCAACGGTGCCCACTGCTGGTGTCCTGCGTCAAAAAAATGTATCAGAGCACAGCACAGAAGTCTGCAGTCATAGTCAAAACGCGGACAGGCCGCGGCGCAAGCCCGGGGGGGCGGGGGGGGGCCGCTGTGCGGCGAGCTGAGTGAGAGCCCCGAGCCGCGAGCGGCTCTCGGTCTCGCTCACCCCGCCCCTCAGTGAGTGTGTTACACCCTGTGTGTTGCAAGAGACACTAGAGAGGGCAGCGAGAGCTGAGACGCTGAGACGCCCTGAGACCGTGAGAGCGCCACTCTAGGGAGGGCCTGGAGCGCAGAGCCACGAGAGCGCAGAGGGCATGCTCCGCTTGCGGCGAGCGAGGGCAAAGGGTCTTGCTCTTGGGAGGTACGGGGACACAACGCGACACGGAGAGGGGCTGGGCAGGTTCACCCCCACACAGGAGAACATCCGTTTGCAGCAAGTGCACTTGGAGCACTTGCAAGTGCGTTTTATTTTTGAGCTTAGCCTTCGATGTTATGAAACAAACGCAAGGCGGACATGGCATATCGCTCTCGGGCCCACAGACATCCCGCACACCCGCCGCCCCCGCGCGCGCCCCACCCCGGCCGGGAGAAAGGGGAGTGACAGTTTGGGACGGCGACAGCCCGAGTATGTTCCGAGTCCTGGCTCAACAACGCAGGTTTCAAGAGGGGGTGGTCCGGCTCACAAGTCCGGCTCACGCGCCTCGAGCTGACCATCTACCGCACTGAGCACTTCCGCCCCCTCGCTCCCAACCCACCCACCTCGCCTCGGGCCGCGCCGCGCAATCTCGGGCGATCTCGCGCTATCTCGGGCGATCTCGGGGCCGCGCCGCGCTATCTCGGGCGATCTCGGAGCGTCGCTCGCGCGGCGTCACACCTGCTCAAAAAGGAAGGAGGTTGGAGGCAGGAGGTCACGCCCCATCCAGAGCGCCGTCGTCGCCGGGTTTTTGGCCCCCGGGTCGTCGCCCGACGGTTGCTGCGCGGGGCAGCAGACCATCGGACGGCGCGACGACGCCCCGTCCGGCACGCTCCCCCCTCCACTCGGCTATTGCCGCACGAGCGCCCTCAGCGGCGGAATTTTTCCCTCGCGCTTCCTTGGGCCCCCGGCAACGCCGACGGACTTCCCGTCCGTACCATTTATTTTTTCAAGGAGCACTTGTGTCGGAAGGCGGCATTGCAAGCACGTCGGTCTCCTTCTGCTTGCCCCGGGCCCGCACCACAGGCTCCACCATGCTTGAGATTCTGCTTGCGTACCACGCAATCTGGCCGCTAGCGATGGGAGCAGCCCTTGGCGTGCTGAACGCAGTACCTTCCGTCGCGGAGGGGGAGACGGCCGGGTACCGAAGCTCGAGGATCAGGCTGACCCGGCGGGTGTCCGCCGCACTGTTGACCCGGTTGTCCTCTGCCATGAGTGAGAACCGACGAACCACCTCGATGAGGCTGACAGCAATCGACGAAGCACCTCGACGAGGCTCGATTGGTATTGATCAGACACGAACAACTCCGACTGGGAGACACTCACTTTGGCGTAACAGATATGGCGGACGGCATCTCCAATGAGTTGGCGGATATGCGAGCCCAGATAGCAGCGCTCACGGATAGCAGGTCTCCACGCTCACGACGAAGGAAGGGAGTGATCAATCCGTGTAGCGTTTGACTTTGATGGACTTCTTTCCGGCGGGTGCTATCGGGCCCGCGATGCCTGGCCGAGCCAGCTGCGACCCCGTTTAGGCACACTGTAGCCAGTACGCCGTCTCGAGACTTGCGCTTGCGTTTAGTTTTGCCTTCCGGGGGGGTATCGGCCTCTTCGGCGTGGGGTCGATTCCGTGAATCCGTGTCGCGTGTGCGCCCCGGCGTGTGGAGTGGTGCGGACCGAAAGGTGGGTAGCAGGAGTTAGGTACATTAGAACAGGAGTTAGGTAAGAGGAAAAGGGCTCCCTAACTCAAGCTACCTTACCTTAAGTTCGGCACCCTGCGGTATGTGACGCGTCGTTTTGGCTTTTGGGTTTTTTGCACTTTGCAGTGTGTGTCACTGCGTGTGACGGGGACCTCTGTGCATGACGCCTGACGTAAACGCACGACCGCCGAGTCTCGTCACGGACACGGCCCCCACCAACAGCCCTATCTACAACATATGGACGGTCCACAGAACAACTATGGGGCCACTAATCATCTAATCTCTGCTTGGCTCGCGCGACGACGAGTCTAATCTCTGCTTGGCGCGCCGACGCCCGGCCGGGCTCGTTCCAGCTGCCAAAGTCCACCTGGAAGGGCCGTTGACGCAGCCACTTGGACAGCACCCACTTGCTTGTGGACGACAGCACGACCTCGCCTGCGTGCGCGCTGCTTGGGTCGACGCGGCCGTCGCAGCGCGTGTTCCACCAGAGCAGTGCGTCGCCGCACCGCGGCTGCACGCTCAGCTTGGCCCTAGGAAAGTGCGTCGCGCCGCCATCCGCTTGCGCGAGCGAGCAAAGGGCTCGTCGCAGAGCAAGGCAAAGTAAAAACCCGCAAGAAAAACAACAACCCGCCTGTTTTGGATGATCCACCGCTTGGTCTCCGCTTGCTGTGTTGGCGGCAGGCCGGGCAGTGTTAGCCTAAGCTTTTGCTGAGTCGGCGGCAGTGCTGCGGGTGTCTCACGCCTAGCTGGCTGATGAGTGCGTTTGCGACGGCTGTCGAGGCCGCGCTTCCCGAGACAGGCGCCGTGCCTGACAGCTTCTTCCTCGGCCTCTCCTGCATCCTCCTCCTCGGCTACACGGTGTTTCGGGTGTTTGGCGCGTTGCGGCTGCCGGGTGCTGTCGGTGTGATGCTCGCGGGCTGCCTCCTCTCCCCTTTCGCTGGGCCGGCGATACATGTCGTGCTACCGTCCATCCAGGCGAGCGCCTAACGAGCGCCTAACCCTTACGGCCACTGCCGCTGCCGCCATCTTCTCACCTCCGCCGCCATCGCGTCTTCAGGAGGTCGCCTTCATCCTCCTCCTCTGCCGCGCCGGCTGCGAGACAAACATGGCCGACCTGAACACGAGCGCTGTCCTCCTGGCGACGCTCCCGCTGCTCGCGGACCTGACTGGCATCGGCCTGTGGGTCCACTTTGCGTGGGGCGCGACGGTGCCGCAGGGCCTGCTCGCCGGCGTGATGCTCGCGCCGCTCGGAGAGGGGCTCGTCCTGCCGCTGATGCACGAGCTGCGCGGCGAGGGATCTCGGCCCTCAAGGCCTGTCACGGAGCCTCCTCGGAGCCTTCTCGAGCCTTTCCGTAGGCGAGGACCTCGGCCCTCTGCCGAGGCTGATCGCGTGCGTCGCTCCGCTCGAGGGCACGCTCGCGCTCTTCCTGTACGCCTTCCTCGCCACGCTCGGCTCCGGCTTGCCCTCTCCGATGTGGTTCCGGCTCCTCTCCGGGCTCGTGGTCCGGCTCGCCGCTTCGGTCGCCCTCGGCGCCGTTGTCGGCTGGGGCGTGGCTCGCTTCTGCGCGCTCTCCGACCGGCCCGTCCTCGCGGGCCGAAGGGTGTTTGTGGGCGGCGGAGTGGAGATGCTGCTCGTGCTGCTCGGCGCCTCGCTCTTCTCGTACGGCCTGTCGGGCGAGTTTTCGGACGGGGAGCCGCTCGTGCCGAACGTGCTCGACCTGCTCGTCCCCGACGAGTGGAGCATGTCCGACCCCTCGTGCTCGGTAGACGCCCCCCGTGCTCGGCACTGCGGCGGGATGCTGCTGCAGGAGCTCGCCCTGCTCTGCACCGGCTTCTTCGGCGCCCACTTCTCGCCCGCGCTGGCGCGCGAGGCGGAGGCGCTCTGGTCGGGGCTGTGGGTCTTCGGCGCCCTCTTCCTCTTCGCCGCGATCGGAGTCTCGATCGACGACGTGCCCGCCAAGGTGCGCCTGCTGCCGCAGCTGCTTCCCGCCCTCGCCTGCGGGCTGGCCTGCCGGTTCGTCGCCTGCCTCTGCGTCTGCTCCGCCACGGCGCGCTCGCGGCAGAGCGCTTTCCCGCAGCGTGGCGCCTGGCCGGGCCTGCGGCACGTCGCGCTCGAGGCCGCCTTCTGCTTCGCCGCCGGCCTGCCCCGCGCCACGATCCAGGGCGTCCTCGCGAGCCGGCCATACGTCGAGCAGCTCTACCCCGGGGTGGTGGTATGCGGCAGGGAGCTGGCCGCGCGGGGAGGGCTGCTGCAGTCCCTCGCGCAGGCGACCCTCGCCCTGATGGCGCCCTTCGGCCAGCTCGTCCTCATGCTCACCGCGCGGCCGATCCTGCACCGCCTCCGCTACTCACGCGCCGTCCTCGCCACGGAGCGGCAGATCGAGTCGGTCTGCGACTTCGAGCCGCCGCAGATGGCGATCCTCACGTTCCACCAGCAGAGCGAGCGGGGCTCCCGCGGCATCGACGTGCTCGGCGCGCTCCACTACCGCCTCTCGTCGGTCAGAGCCAACACCATCCTCGGCCCCACCGTCGAGGAGGTCAGCGGTAAGGCGGATTCGTCGGCCGCCGCGTCGTCGAGCACCCTCAGGGCCTCGACGGTGCGCTCCTCCACGGTGGGTCCTCCGCGGGTCAGCCAGGCACCCTCGCGCGAGGAGGGGGAGGCTCCCAGCGGCAAGGCGGGGGCAGTGGCGCCGTCCGAGAAGCCGTTGCAAGCGCAGCTGGGCGGGGGCCGCCTCAGGCAGTGCCTCACCGGCCTGGATCAGGTGGTCGCTCTTGTGCGCGCGCGCAATGCGTCGTCGGGCACCGAGATGACGTGAGGGTGAGCGCTCGAGCACCTTCTCGATCTCGACTACGTCGTACGTGTAGACGCGCGCATACGGGCACACCCCGCGCGCATGTGGACACGCCCCGCGCGCGTCAGCGGGCGTATGTGCACACCGGAGCGCTGGGCCGCGTCGGCCGGGGCCGCGCCGTGTACTTTACTATTATTTTGTACCTCATGCATGTGAAAATAGACCACACTGGAGCGAGAAACGGCAACCATATCTCGCGACGTAGACCGTAGGCACCGTACGGCATATCAACCTACATCCTAAATAAAACAACAACAATAACCGACGAACGACGCGTGAGACGTGAGACACCGCAAATCTGCGTCGTCGCACGGTCACCTTTGGCGGGTTCGGCACACGGTTCATCATCCCCCCTAATCTCTCCGCCGGAGGTCCCGCGCATCCCGCACAAGCAAGGACGTACGCCGGCCCATCTTCGGCTGCTCTTCCGGCTCATCTTCGGTGCAACCGCGTCGCTCCTCAGAAGGCCGGAACTCTAGCGGGAAGTGCACGGGCAGTAGCCGTCGGCGCACGTCTTGGCTGTGGACTTCATGTGCATCGGCTCGTCGACGAACTGCATGGTCTCAGTGTCGGCGCCGCCGATGCAGACCTTGGAGGCTTCTGCGCCCCAGTACTTCTCGCAAACCGTCATGTACTCCGGCGAGGCGACGATCTGCGCGCGGGCGGTGCGCGGCGGGCGGTAGGCGGGTGGACGCGCCGGTGGCGGCTGGCAACCGCCGATACGGACGTCGAGGCGTTTGAGAGGTGTGGGCCGTGTGCAGGTGCAGCGGGTAAGTGCATAGGACGGAATGCGAAGGGGGCAGTGGTTGGGAGGCGGGGAGCGTGGGAGGTGAGGGGAGAGGGGGGAGGGAGGGGACGAGGGAAGGGGAGGGGGGATGAAATGGATGGGGCGGGTGGGGTTCGGGGGGAGGCGGGGGCGGGGGCGTGCCTTTTCGATGCAGGGGTTGAGCACGCCGGCGAGGCCGGAGCCCTTCTTGGAGATCGCGAGGGTCGTGCCGTTGACGGACCACTGGTCGAGGCCGGTGTGGATGAATGTACGCGCGAGCTCTCATCAACGGATTGCACAGCATGAAGGAAAGCCGGCGAGACTGGACTGTCGAAGCCGACCTCGCAAGTAAGCGCTCATTAACGGCGCGCGCCCTTGCACTTCACCACATATCATCTCATGGCCCGTGCCCCACCCCTGACGTAGTTCTCGTCAAGGTCAACAACGGGTTTCAATACGACAAACTTCCCTACAACGAGCGACACCGCTACAGCAGGCTGCTACACTTCCTGCCTCCCGACCTCTGCAACGAGTTCTTTCCGACGAAACAACTTCCATCCGATGCGCTGCCGCCTCGAGTCCTCATGGGCAGGAGCCTTCTGGGCAAGCCCGTGATGCGTCTGCCATACGAGGGCAGCGCATTCATCGAGGCGGACGACGGCAGCGGCAACCTGCCTGAATACGCCGACATATCTCTCATCTCCGAAACCAAGGCCGCCATCTCTATTCCGTTCGAGTGGCCGCTCTGCATCGATCCGACGCACATCATCACGAGTGACGGATCACAGGTCATCTCTCCCTATGCAGTCGATGATGTGACGCGGGACACGCGTCTATCCGAGCTGCAAAAGGACATCTCCGTCTTCGCATCTCGGCGTCTCCACCGCCGGGTCTGCTCTGTCGTGCTATTCGAAGAGTGCGGCCAGTCTGACCACGAACCTGCCGTGACGCCGTGGTGCGACCCGAGCGCGACTGCCAAAGAGGTCGATCTCTTCAACGTCGCGGCGGGGGACCGGCTGCGTGTCTACATCGTAGTCGATTCACTCGCCGCCGTCCCTGAAGACGAGCCATTCTGTCCGATCGTTCCTCAACAACCTGTCCCACCGCCGCCTCCGTTTCCGCCGTGCGCCTGCGACCGCACACCAGCGCTGCCGATGCCAGCCTCGCCAGAAGCTCCGCCGCCAATGCCGCCACTGCCAAACATTCCCACTGCCGACGCGTTGCAACGAGCAAGAGCCCTCGTACGTGACGGTGCCGGAACCATACGACCCCGAGCGCCCGCCCACAACTTTCTCGCCCGTCGTATGATCGAGGCGAATCGTGCTGATCGAGAAGACAGCGTCAATCAAAGAATTTTACATAGGTACCCTGAGGTACTCAGCCAAAGTACTTTAAAACAAATCTTCAAAGCGCCCTGTGGCACAGCTCGCGTTACAAAACCTTGATTTGACCATTTGCGCAAAAAGGTACATCTCGGTGCCTTCCAGAGGCAGCTGCGACCCCGCAGGGGTTGAATTACGTGCCGGGCACGCGCAATCGCCTGTCCTTCGTCCTGGTGGGTGCAGAAGATCCGATGCAGGCCAAAGCCCTGTCGGAACGGCTCGAACGCGAAACCGGCCTCCAGGCCCGGACCCGCGACGAATTCGCGCAGGACGGGATCGATTTCATTATCGAGAACACGGGTATCCCCGCTGAATTTCGAGATTACCGTCGCGCTCGGTTTCATTTGCCGGGTGGCAATCGTGGGG
>NW_005200580.1:224493-225555 GCF_000372725.1 Emiliania huxleyi CCMP1516
AGGCGAGGAACCCCCCCCGCCGCCGCCGCCCTCCGGGGGCCAAATAAAAGCCCAAGTCGAAGGGTGCCCCCCGCCCTCGGTATCAGGGTGGCAGACGGGACTAGAGAGGCCCGCTGGTGCAAAATAGCCCAAGTCGATGATTGTGCCCCGGCCGGCCACGTGAAGTTCAGTCAAACGCTCCCCCCCCCCCTACTACTCAATATCAATCAAGGTTGTGAATAGTGCAAATCTTTCCGTTACTTTCCCGGACTTTTCGCCCGCGAAAATCGGGCACATTTGGCGGGCCAGATGGCCCCCGGGTCGGTTACGATTCACGGAGACGTCACTTGGGTAGACCCAGCCATCATTCTCCTCCCCCCCCCCCCCGCCCCCTCCCCCTCCGACCCATCCTATCTCGATTTCAAGTCGTCCGTCCCCCGCAAAGGGTGTCCGCAAAGGTTATCGCGGAGATCGGATCCGTTGTAACGTTCCGTGCAAAGATTGTCCCCGAATCCGTTGTAACGTTCCGCGCGCCACGTCGGCCCTCCAGAGTCTCCTCGCTGCGGGCTGCTGCGCTGCTGCTGCGGGCGAACCGGTGGCTAACGTGAGAGAGCTGGGAATCAGAGCTGCCTGCGCGCTATCAACTGCACGAGGATACTGGTACTGATGTCACGGCCGGCAGGAGACTGAGGCAGTCCACTCGTGGCGAAACTTGCCGGGTCACGAAGCGTTCCGCGCAAGTGTTAGCAGTGGCCTGCAGCATGCACAAGGCTCTACGTATTGGCAGTGGAACTCTGCTGTCACGGCTGTACTGACCGGCGTGTGTAAGTAGGCACAGCTGGCGTGCGTGGGAGCTGAGAGTGTGTGCCGTGCTCTGTGCCTAGCTGTTGGCGTGCGTGAGAGCTGAGAGTGTGTGCCATGTATGTGCAGACGCTGTTGTTGATGTAAAAAGCTGCCCCCGTTCCAGCTCGGCCGCCCGTCGCGAACAGAGCACCGCCGTGTCTTCCGCTTTGTGATCTAACACTGTGCGTCTCTCGCTCCGCATACGGCTCGGTGTATGACGTGCTGCGGCGCCAGAGCAGA
>NW_005200580.1:225655-227058 GCF_000372725.1 Emiliania huxleyi CCMP1516
TCGGCGGGGTCGCAGCTGCCTCTGCGCGTCCTGGGTATGTACCAACGCGGTATGGGTGGACGCAAGACAGATGATGACGAACGCACAACATCGTCCGGTAAAATTCTTTTCCCTCCTGGGCGCTGCCCGAGACCGCAGCCTCAAGACGTGAAGCGTCTGTGCCACGCGCCGCCACCCCCCCGTCGATGCTGATGGCGCTCACGCCTGGCCGCTGGTGCGACTCGAGGCTGACAGAGGCGCTTGCCTCTGGGGAGCGCTTCCCCGTCTTTTGCTATGGCAGCAATGGCATCGAGCAGATGCGAGACCGCTGCCGCAACGGCGGCCTCACGTCGTGTCGTGCCCGTCTTCCGGACGCATCGCGCGTCTTCGGCGGCTGGAGCGAGCGCTGGGCCGGCGCGGTTGCATCGGTCCAGCCTCTCGCCGGCCACGAGGTTCGAGGAAGCGTGGTCGATCTCGACTCGGCGGAGATTGAGCTGCTCGACTCCTTCGAGGCGACCAACCCGGACGCGCCATACGGCCGCACTGGCGCGGTGTACCACCGCCAGGACGTCGTCGTGCTCGTCCAGCGCGAGGCGGGCGGGCCCGAGGTGGCGGCAGTCGCGCTGGTGTACGTCAAAGTGGACGCGAGCTGGCGCGGCCCGCCGAGCCAGCGCTACGTGGACGCATGCGTGCGCAACGTGCTCCAGTTCTGGGACGGCAGCGAGGTCGAGGTGCGGGACGAGCGGGGCAACCTGCGCGATGGACCAGGCGGCGGCGGCGGCAGCGGCGGCGGCGGCGGCGGCTCCTCCTCCTCCTCCTCCTCCTCGGGCGGCGCCTCCTCTCTGGCGCCGCTCGCCTCGCCTCCGGCTGGCTCCGCTGAGGTTGGCGAGCTCAAAGACCATCTGCACGAGGTAGCACTTCCGCATGTCCTTGAGCTTCTTCTCGCACGGTATGCTCTTGTCGCCAGCCGAGGCGAGCAAGAGCAGCACCTATAGCCGAATAGCAACGGATTGGGCGGGCGGGGAGAGGGGGGGGGGTTGGGCCTTCACTTGAGAGCGAGACGGACCTCGACGAGGTGCGTGTGGTTGACGTTGTCCGTCGACTTTCCCTTCCCGTTCTTCCGGCTGGGCAGCTTCCGGTGCACATACGCGTCCACCGCCTTGTCGATGCTGCGCGTCTGCTGCACCGCTTCGAGCTTGGCGACAGCGCTGTCGGCGCGCGCGAGCGCGGCGAGGTGCGCGAGGTCGTGCTTGATCGTCTTGCGCTCCGCGAGAAACTCGCGCTCTAGCGTGCACCACAGCTCCTCCGGCAGCTTGCCCTCGCACTCCATATAGATCTCCTTGAGCGAGCGCGTGGTGCCGCGGCCGCCGGGGAGAGGGAAGCCGTGCTTCCACCTGTGGCATAGCGGCTATGGATAAAGGAGA
>NW_005200580.1:227158-230097 GCF_000372725.1 Emiliania huxleyi CCMP1516
GGCGGCGCAAGTACACATTACACTAGTCGTCGGGCAAGCTGAATCAGATTTGAGATCGTGGAGCAGGACAGACACGTGCTGCGAGATGTCGATACCACCTACATGGGGGGGGGGGGGGGCACCGCCTCGTCACGCGACCGCCCTGTTGTGCGCAGGCACGCACGCTCCGGCCGCGGGGGCGCAGCCGGTCTGCTCGCACGGGTGCGAGTCGCCAGAGCAGTGGGTCTGCCTCCAGTGTGGCGAGGTCAACTGCGGCCGCTACCTCAACGCGCATAGCCTGGCGCACCACGGGGCGACCGGCCACGCCACCGCAGCCAGCCTCGCGGACCTGTCGGTCCACTGCTATCTCTGCCACGGCTACGTCGAGCACCCGCGGCTCGTGCCGCTGGTGGAGAGGCTGCGCGCCCTCAAGTTTGGCGAGGACGCGTTCGGCGGCTGAACACCGGCCGGACACTCTCGCGCCGATCCGCTCCCCCGCATCCGCCATCCCCGCGGGTCGCCGCTGTGTCGTGTGTGGGTCGCCGCTGTGTCGTGTGTGTGCGCTGTGTGCCAGCAAGGGGGCCGCGAGTCCACTCTCTGCTCTCTGCACGCTGGTCTCACGTGTGCACCCCGCCGCCGCGGGTCTGTGATGAAGACTTCTTCGTTTTTCCACACACACAAAACGCGTGCCGGTGGCGCTGGCGCGTGGCGGTGCGGCGGCGTCACCGGGCGTGGAGGCTGGAGGAAGGTTGTGGTCGAGCGGCCCCGTGGCCGTGCCCGTGGGACTGTGGGAGGTGGGAGGTGTCAGGAGAGAGGCGCGCGCGCGGAGGGTCAGGGTGGCCCAACGCGCAGTTCTCTTTTCAGAAAACACATCGAACACATGCGTCTCAACGTACTCACCATGTGCACCCCCCAGCCCACGCGGTAAACCGCCAAGGCTCACCGGTTGTCGGTGGAAGCCGGCGGAGCGCCGCCACCTCGGTGGATCGCGTCGGCGACGGCCGCCACATGGCGCATCTGCGATACGTCGTGCACGCGCAGGATGTCGGCGTGCGGCACCGACGCGGCGCACGCGGCGGCGGTCGCCCACGCGCGCTCCTGCGGCGGCAGCTCCACACCGACCGCCGCGCCGAGGAACGACTTTCGCGAGACGCCGACCAGGAGCGGGTAGTCGAGGGCGTCCGACGCGGCGGCGGCGGCAGAGGCGGAGGAGAGGCCAAAGCGGTGGAGAGAGCGGAGGAGGGCGAGGCTCTGCGGCGCCGTCTTCGCAAAGCCGATGCCCGGGTCGCCTATCAGGTCCCACTTCGGCACGCCCGCCGCCTGCGCCGCCGCGAGCCGGCCCGCAAGCTCGCTCCTCACGTCAGCCACGACGTCGTCGTACCGCGCGTGCGAGGCCATCGTGGCGGGGTCCCCACGCATGTGCATCAGCACGGCGGGCAGGCCGAGCCGCGCGACCGTCGGCAGCATCTCGCGGTCCATCGCCCCGCCGCTCACGTCGTTGACGACGCGCGCGCCGAGCGCAGCCAGCTCGGCGGCGACGGCGGCGCAGCTCGTGTCGACAGAGATTGGGGCACGGAGCGGCGAGGCGTGGAGGGCTTGCACCACGGGCGCGGCGCGGCGCAGCTCCTCCTCCGGCGAGACGGCCACCGCGCCCGGCCGCGTCGACACGGCGCCGACGTCGATTATGTCTGCGCCCGCAGCCTCGAGCTCGAGGGCGTGCGCTGTGGCGGCGGCGGCAGAGTCGAAGCGGCCTCCGTCAGAGAACGAGTCGGGCGTGACGTTGAGGACGCCCATCAGCAGCGTGCGCCGACCCCACCGCACGAGCCCCTCGTCGTCGTCCGACCCGAGCGGGCAGACCCGCTGCAGCGGCGCCGCGTCCTCCGGCGGCAGCGCCGCGAGCATCGCGGCGGCGGTGGCGCCGGATCGCGGGTGGCGCGCTGCCGGGTCGATCTCGGCGAGCGGTTCGAGGACAAAGCGCCGCTCTCCCATGCGCGGGTGCGGGAGCTCGAGCGGAAGGCTCGGCGCCGCGTCGCCGCTCGACGCGTCCGAGTGCTGCAGGTCGCCGTAAAGGACGAGGTCGAGGTCGATGGCGCGAGGGCCCCAGCGAGCTGAGGGAAGGCGCCCCACCTCCACCTCGATGCGCTTGAGCGTTGCCAGCAGCTCGCGCGGCGAGCAGCTCGCGCGCACCGCGGCGACCGTGTTGAGGAAGGGAGGCTGGTCGTCGACATAAGCTGGAGCCGTCTCATAGAGCGACGCGGTGGCCTCGAGCTCAAACTCGCGCGATAGCTGCCGGACCGCCGCACGGATGTTGGCGGCGCGGCGGCCAAGGTTGGAGCCGAGGGCGATGTAGGCGCGGAGGCGGGACATCGACCACCCGCATTGACACATGTGTAGATAGCTGCTCGTTCTCAGCGCGCAGCGCTCTTGTATTCACACCCGCACAGCACCCTGAGGTATTTTTATGTTCCCCCACCCGGGTGGGGGAATTTTATATTTAGCAATATGAGCCGCCGTCCCCACTCGAACTCGAGTCCGCCGACCGCTATAGGTCGAGCGGGGAGAGAGGCGCTGCCTCCACGGCGGGGACGGAGGCGACACCTCCGTCCCCACCGCCATTGGTTCGAGCGGCAAGCCTTAGGTAGAGCGGGGACGGAGACGTGGAAAAGCGTGCTTGTGAGTGGAAGCCACAAGCGCGCTGGCTCCGGTCGTTTGTAAATGAGGGTGTTTTTCTGTGTGTGTGTTTTCTTGAAGCCTTTCTTAAACTGGGTAACGAACCCCTGTCACTCCGTGAAGTGAACAGAAGAGAGGTGTGAACAGACTGGCGTGCTGATCGTGAAGAGGCGCCATGTCATCGGACACCGAGAGCACGGTCTGCGACCCGCGGTTAGAGGTCGCACCCGAGCCGCAAGTCCCCAAGGGGCCGGGCCAGATAAGGCGCGTGCCCCAGCTGTTCACAGCAA
>NW_005200580.1:234547-252454 GCF_000372725.1 Emiliania huxleyi CCMP1516
CCGGTCGTTTGTAAATGAGGGTGTTTTTCTGTGTGTGTGTTTTCTTGAAGCCTTTCTTAAACTGGGTAACGAACCCCTGTCACTCCGTGAAGTGAACAGAAGAGAGGTGTGAACAGACTGGCGTGCTGATCGTGAAGAGGCGCCATGTCATCGGACACCGAGAGCACGGTCTGCGACCCGCGGTTAGAGGTCGCACCCGAGCCGCAAGTCCCCAAGGGGCCGGGCCAGATAAGGCGCGTGCCCCAGCTGTTCACAGCAACAGCACGGTCTACCCCCGTCGTCCCACCCCAAGTGCAGCAGGATAGAATGTGTGTATAGATTAAAACTCCTGCGCGCTCAATGCCTAGCCCGCCGTTCTGTCAGCCGCGGCCCGCATGTCCAGACAGTGCGGGCCTCGACGCCACACTAGGTCCATTGGGTTGAACCCTGGCTTGTCTCGAAGGTGAGGTATAGAGGGTCACATGGGGAATGCGAACTCGTCATGATGCGCGGCGACGGCGGCGTCGATATCTATCGACGCCGCCGCCCCGCGCTCCAAAGCGGTCGCGTACGCATATGCGCACAACTAGGTACGTGCCAACCCGCATGGGCCAGACACCGTCAAAGGTCCCTCTCCACTCCTCCTTGCACCACTGAAGCATATGCAGCTGATGTGAGCAAGGTCGCCTAAGCGGCCCCCCTCGCTGTGGGTTGCCGTAGTTGGACCAATGCCACGCGTTGTGGCGAAGATGGCCTTATGCAGAGCCTGGCCGGGCCGTCTTCGGGCCCGGCCGCCCTAACAGTACGACGCATACGCGCCGCGACCGCTTCAAGTGTCGCCGCCGCCGCAAGGCGGACGGCGCCCGCCGCCCAGCCAACAGTGGCTAGGGCGGGGGAAGGGTGGATTCGAGCCGCCCGCACGCTCGTGCGGTAGGGAGGCTCGTGTAAAGCACGCCGTGCGCAAGCACAGGTGCGCGTTTGAAGCATTCGAGTCGCAGTAGCGGAGGCTGCTGCTTACTGGTTTGTGTGGCACTCCACGCGTCTCGCGCGGTGAGTGCTGAGATACGCCCCGAGCACGATCGCCGGGGCGGCTGCATGACTAGAACGACCCGTGCCGTGGCACAGGTCGAGTAGAGAGGGCCGCACACGCGTCCTTGCGGGCGGCCCGTTGTGAAGGGTCGAGCGCGCCGAAGCGAGGCGTGCTCGTGTTGCAAGTGTCGCCGCCGCCGCAAGGCGGACGGCGCCCGCCGCCCAGCCAACAGTGGCTAGGCCGGGGGAAGGGTGGATTCGAGCCGCCCGCACGCTCGTGCGGTAGGGAGGCTCGTGTAGAGCACGCCGTGCGCAAGCACAGGTGCGCGTTTGAAGCATTCGAGTCGCAGCAGCGGAGGCTGCTGTTTACTGGTTTGTGTGGCACTCCACGCGTCTCGCGCGGTGAGTGCTGAGATACGCCCCGAGCACGATCGCCGGGGCGGCTGCATGACTAGAACGACCCGTGCCGTGGCACAGGTCGAGTAGAGAGGGCCGCACACGCGTCCTTGCGGGCGGCCCGTTGTGAAGGGTCGAGCGCGCCGAAGCGAGGTGTGCTCGTGTTGCAAGTGTCGCCGCCGCCGCCGGGGGAAAGGTGGATTCGAGCCGCCCGCACGCTCGTGCGGTAGGGAGGCTCGTGTAGAGCACGCCGTGCGCAAGCACAGGTGCGCGTTTGAAGCATTCGAGTCGCAGCAGCGAAGGCTGCTGCTTACTGGTTTGTGGCACGCCACGCGTCTCGCGCGGTGAGTGCTGAGATACGCCCCGAGCACGATCGCCGGGGCGGCTGCATGACTAGAACGACCCGTGCCGTGGCACAGGTCGAGTAGAGAGGGCCGCACACGCGTCCTTGCGGGCGGCCCGTTGTGAAGGGTCGAGCGCGCCGAAGCGAGGTGTGCTCGTGTTGCAAGTGTCGCCGTCGCCGCAAGGCGGACGGCGCCCACCGCCCAGCCAACAGTGGCTAGGGCGGGGGAAGGGTGGATTCGAGCCGCCCGCACGCTCGTGCGGTCGGGGGCTCGTGTAGGGCACGCCGTGCGCAAGCACAGGTGCGCGTTTGAAGCATTCGAGTCGCAGCAGCGGAGGCTGCTGCTTACTGGTTTGTGGCACGCCACGCGTCTCGCGCGGTGAGTGCTGAGATACGCCCCGAGCACGATCGCCGGGGCGGCTGCATGACTAGAACGACCCGTGCCGTGGCACAGGTCGAGTAGAGAGGGCCGCACACGCGTCCTTGCGGGCGGCCCGTTGTGAAGGATCGAGCGCGCCGAAGCGAGGTGTGCTCGTGTTGCAAGTGTCGCCGCCGCAACAAGGCGGACGGCGCCCGCCGCCCAGCCAACAGTGGCTAGGGCGGGGGAAGGGTGGATTCGAGCCGCCCGCACGCTCGTGCGGTAGGGAGGCTTGTGTAGAGCACGCCGTGCGCAAGCACAGGTGCGCGTTTGAAGCATGGAGTCGCAGCAGCGGAGGCTGCTGTTTACTGGTTTGTGTGGCACTCCACGCGTCTCGCGCGGTGAGTGCTGAGATACGCACCGAGGACGATCGCCGGGGCGGCTGCATGACTAGAACGACCCGTGCCGTGGCACAGGTCGAGTAGAGAGGGCCGCACACGCGTCCTTGCGGGCGGCCCGTTGTGAAGGATCGAGCACACCGAAGCGAGGTGTGCTCGTGTTGCAAGTGGATCGAGCACACCGAAGCGAGGTGTGCTCGTGTTGCAAGTGTCGCCGCCGCCGCAAGGCGGACGGCACCCACCGCCCAGCCAACAGTGGCTAGGGCGGGGGAAGGGTGGATTCGAGCCGCCCGCACGCTCGTGCGGTAGGGAGGCTCGTGTAGGGCACGCCGTGCGCAAGCACAGGTGCGCGTTTGAAGCATTCGAGTCGCAGCAGCGGAGGCTGCTGTTTACTGGTTTGTGTGGCACTCCACGCGTCTCGCGCGGTGAGTGCTGAGATACGCCCCCAGCACGATCGCCGGGGCGGCTGCATGACTAGAACGACCCGTGCCGTGGCACAGGTCGAGTAGAGAGGGCCGCACACGCGTCCTTGCGGGCGGCCCGTTGTGAAGGATCGAGCGCGCCGAAGCGAGGCGTGCTCGTGTTGCAAGTGTCGCCGCCACCGCTGCACGCGGGCTGGGCTATCGCCTGCAGGATGAGGCTAAAAGAGGCATAGTTCCCCGCGTAGAGCACATAGCAAAAGGACTCCCAATCTAAGCAAAGCCAGTTGCTCCATCCGGATGACGCATCAGAACTGAGAAATTTCCGTTGACAGAGAGCTGCTCGGTGTGACGACGTGTGGTGTCCATCCCAAATGCGCCGCTGGCGCACTGTGGGGCGGGGGGGGAGGTCAAAGCGAGTCGCCCAGGCTCCCTGCTGGGCGGCTCGCGTCGTGTTTGTAACGGTTCGAAGAAGCTCTTTGTTCACGGTTGCACCGTGAACAGGAGATTGGTCGAGGCTATGCACAAGCGATGCGCGTAGACTCCGTGTGGCTCTGGGCTGCAGCCTGTTAGAGAGCCGAGTCGCTTTAATAGCACGGCCGGGCACGGTCGTACCTCGCGTGCCCTCTGTGCGAAAATTTCGAGAAAACTTCGATGTGCTCCAAGTGTTCCATCCGCACTCCGCGCTCCAAACTTCGCGTGCGCTTCATAGCTCCCAGGGAGCTGGGTGTGAGGTGAATGACTGCACTCCAAGTGCTCCCTGTGCCCACCGGAAACCCAGCCGTTCGTGCGATTCCTCTCGCCGACCGCGGTGCCGCACACCCACGGTCGCCTTACGAGTCGGGCGGCAGCAGCGTGCGCAGCGGTCGCTCCACGCGCCCGCCCCACGCGCGGGCATTGTGCCGTCCGCCTGCCTCGCGATGGTACTTGAACGGGACGCCTTGCGTGCGCAGAGCCGCGCACATCCCGTCGACGCCCGGCTGCAGGCTGGTGTCGAGGTACCAGGCTCCGAGCTGCCAGACCGGGTCGAACCCATCGGCCAGCTCGATGAGCGGCACCTTGCGTGAATCGGTGTCGCCGCCGTTGTCGATGTACAGGCGCGCGTCCGGCCGCAGTCGCCTCCGCAGCGCCACCTCGGTGATGAGCGGCAGCTGAAAGACGGGCGAGAGGCAGGCTGCGTGCGCGAACACATCGGGCCGGCGCCACGCGCTCAGAAAGGCGCAGAGGCCGCCCATGCTGCTGCCCATCGCCGACGTGTGCTCCGGCGACGGCAGGGTGCGGAATTTCGCGTCGATGGCGGGCTTGACGACGTCGCAGACGTAGCCGATGTACTTGCGGCCGAGCGGATTGTCGCCGTACTCGAGCCACCTCCGCCTGAGCAGCGGCACGGGCGGCATCTCTGGCCCGAGCGGCAGGTCCATGTCAAGGAGATGGCCGCCTCCGCACGAGTCCAGCATCACAACGATCGCCGGCGAGATCTCGCCGGCGGTGACGAGGCGCGAGAGCGCGCAGTTGAGGTCCCACCGGCTGCCTTCGCCGCCGCCGCCGCTGCTACCGCCCTCATCGTTGGAGAGACAGCACTGCCCATCATGCACATACAGGGTCGGATAGCGCCGACGAGGCTGCTGGTGGTAGCCGGGCGGAAGCCAAACATGGATCGAGCGACCAGGCACGAGAGCACGGTCAAATAGCGCGGGAGCCGGCGCGTCGAACGTCATCGTCTTTGCCGGCGCTTGGAAACCGAGGACGAGCGTGCACGAGCATGATAACATGAGGTGGGTCGGCAAGCGCGTGTTTTCGAGGTTTCGAGGTGGAGCCGGCTAGGTGGACCGCGACTGCAACGGGCGGTCGTTGGGCGCGATCAGCCCCACCCAGCCCGGCTTCAGTCCGAGCAGGGTAGGGGAAGAATTCGTGGCAGCCCAGCTGGCTGAGTGTCTTGTGAGTTTGTGTGTCTGTGTGTCGCTCGTGCGTGTCGTCATCTTCTGTCTCGCGTCCACCCATACGCATACCGCGTTGCCCAACGGCGTTGGTGTCTAGTCCGAAAGAAAGAAAACACGCGATGGCAGCATCTTCATGAGCCCGCCCATTGACGTCTCGCAGAGGCCGACGACCGCGTGTGTGTGGCAACGGCTCCCCGCAACAGGTGTCGGCGGACAAGCCCGTTACCGCTACGTCTCAGTGCGCTCGGAGGAGGAGATGCCGTCGTGCTCGAGGCGGCCTCGATGGCGACGCCCATCAACTCTGGCGGCTGGTCTCGGCGCTTCGTGTGGGCCTCAAAGGCCTCCGAGCTCGCCGACGTCGGCGACGACGGCAGCATCAAGATCAAAGCCGACGCGAACGTCATGCTTACCCTTCAGGCGCACCTGCAGGTCGGGTACAACAGGACGTTGGCGCGAACGTCCCTCTCGTCGCCATCAAGCTCAACGACGCCGTCGTGGGGGGGGACTTTTCTGGCCTCGGATGCCCAGGGCCAGCAAGACTCGCAATCCTGCGTCGTGCAGAAGCTCATCGCGCTTTCGGAAGGCGACGTGATCACGGCGGAATTTCGGACGGCCACGTCGGCCCCCCATCACCATCACCACGGGAATTACATGCACAGCCAGGCAGAGCAGACAGAGTTGAGCCAGGCGTTCAAGACCTCGCTCATGCTGATTTGCTGCTGAGCTGCACAGCGCCGTCTCCTTCGTTGTGAGAGAGACGTGAGTGAGTGTTGCATAGGCGGGGAGTCTCCCCCGGGAGTTGCATAGGCGGCTCTGGGGTGTTGCATAGGCGGGGAGTCTCCCCCGCTGGTCTCCTCCTTCCCATTTTTTCTTTTCTTTTGAGAGCAGGACGCCGGGTTTGTCTTGTATGTGCGTGTCCGGGGTGTGTCAGAAGGGTCAGTGAGGGGTGGCGGGGGACGGGGACGCGCAAGGTCAGAGGCTCAACCATTCGTCGGCTCGTCGGGGTTGGGGAAGGGGAGGGGGAGTCTGGACGGTCGGCGAGGGGGTCGTAGCCCAACAGTGCGTACGGGGTAGCCGCCACTTTCCTGCCTCACAAGGGCGGGGCTGTCCCGGAAAGTGAGAAACGCCGGGCAGCGTGGTGCACAACTTCAACCTCCCATACGTGTTTGTTCGCTCCTTTCCTCGGGCTGTTCCATCTTCCCATCTCCTTCCAACTCAGGCGAGGCGGGGGGGGGCGCGGGTGCGGGGTGCGGTGCGGTGTGAGTGTGTGCGTGCCATGTGGCTACAGCAAGTGTCCATCCGTCTGTATTATTATTAACAGGTAGGTAGGTAGAAAGGTGAAGAACAGCCAGGCTCGGACTGGACACCAACGCGGTATGGGTGGACGCTAGACAGATGATGACGGCACGCACGAGCGACACACAGACACAAACAGGCTCACAAGACACACAGCCAGCGGGCTGCCACACACCCTGAGTTGGCGTACACATAACTCAAGGCCATATCCTCCCTGTCGCCCCCCCCAGCACTCCACGGTGCCAAGAGAAACAAACAAAGGCACAACGACACAACAGACGACAGGAAGTGACATGCGAGGCTAGAGCAGGCTTGCTCTACCTCCAGCAATCTCTCCGGCCGGCGAGGCACATATTAACAACGAAGGCGCTCTCAAAAACAAAAAATAACGGTGTGCCCGTGTGTCCAGCCAAGAGGACACCGACATGGCACGATAAAGGCCATGGTACCTTTGTTCTGGCAGACAGTCTCGGCCGTCACGACGCCTCGCGCACTAGGGCTGCCTCGAGCCCCGCCCGCCTCAGCAGCCACTCTGGCAGGCACGACCTGGACGATCCAGATATGTGCGGGCCGACAGGATGGTCTCTACCCTCGCGGCGAATGGACCGTCGAAGACTCGAGGCTTCGCTTCAGCATCGAGGCACGGTTTGATGAGGGCGAGCCGATTGAGAGCGGCCGTGAGGATCTGCTGGGCCCGCACGGTCAGCAGCGGCGCCTCACTCCTCTCGCATCTGGCCGCTTCGTCACCGCCGACGGCCTGTGCGAGGTGCTCAACATGCTGCGCGCGACGAGTCAATTAATAGTTAGTAGTTAGTGACTGGTAATCATGATCAACAGGTGCCAGTCACGGCCGGAGCGTGGGCGTGGATCTCCAACAATGCGGTCTTTGGCGCCAAGTTGGCGAGGTTTCACCTCGACTTTCCGGCGGGAGCCGAGCGTAACGGGGCAGACTTGCCGGCTGGCCGGGTCTTCTTCACCGGCGTCGGCTGGCAGACAGATGCGCTGGAGAAGGGAGAGGCGGCGCTCGCCAGGCTTGAGATCGAGCTGGAGGCGACGGGCGAGGCGGTGGCGACGCGAGCGGCAGAGGTTGACCACGTGGGGTGGGCTGGAAAGCCGTTCAAGCTGCGCGCCTGCTACCACCTGGCACCTGCCCGTGCAAAAACGCGTCAGGCGTCACGCGTTCGCGGGACAGTAGGTTTTCGAAGAACGTACTTGAGGACGCGATTACGCGGTACCGGTAATTGCGAGAGCGGGCTACTCGGCGCGAGCGCGCAAAAACGGGGAGGGCGGGAGCGCCAACTTCGTCGACACCTCCACCGCGCTGTGAAAGGGCGCCGGTGGGAGCGGGACGCCCCCCACCACAGTGTACACGCCGCATCCGAGCACCTCGCACGGGTAAGCCCGCCATGCAAACCTCACCGCCGCGGGTGGGAACTCTGCACGCCCTCCGCGGCCCCGGCCGCTGCCGCCGTCCGCAAAGCCGCTCAGGACGATGCTCTTGCCGTCGGCGCCGAGGCTGGTTCTCGGAGCGAGCGACCAAGCGCCGTCGAACGACGTGCTCATCGCGCCGCACGCCGCGCCCGCACCGTCGGCGCACACCTCGAACGGCGTGGTGCCGTCCCAGTTGGTCATGTTGTGCGCCTTATGAGGGACGCGGGGCTGAGAGGGTGAGCGGGCGGGGGTGGGACAGAGGGTGGGAGGGTGGGAGAGAGGGTGGGGGGGTGGGAGGATGAGGATGAGGGTGAGAGGGTGAGAGGGTGAGAGGGTATGAGGGTGGCGGTGCGTTCACGCGCTGGCGGCGGGGTCGAGGGCCGGGCCTCACCCTCGATGTGTTCATGCGTGAGAGCACGAGGCCGGATGGGCCAACCTCCCGAAAGGTGAGCACGACGCGCCGGCGTCCGGCGTCGGCGACCGCGCTCTGCAGGATGGGCCCCGCTGTGATGGAGGGCTCCCGGTACGCCCAGCGCCTCGCAGCGAGGGCGAGCCGTTCGCCAACCTCCTTCTTGTGGCGGGAATGGACGGACCCAAACGGGGACGCCGCGTCGCCGAGGTCGAACGCGCTCGCCAGGAAGGTGTTTGGCATCTTGGTGTTGGGCAGCGAGCCGAAGCCCTGTGTCTGGCCCAGCCAGCGGAAGATCGGCAGCGCGATCGGCGCCTTCTCGTCGACGTCGCCCGCCAGCTGCACCACACCGAAGGCGAAGCCGTGGTCGTGTCGCCGCCAGCCTCCCCAGCCCTCCCGCCACCGCTTGACCAGCGCGGGCAGCTGGCAGGCGTACGGGACGGGAGCGCCGCCATTCGACTCGCCTTGGTACCAGACCACGCCAGCGAGCGTGACGTTCCGCAGCGGCGAGACCATCGCGTTGTATAGGTGCGTCGCCACGCGCGATGCCGCCACACCCTCTGCCAATATCCTTGCCCCCTCTTCTGCCAGCGATGATCCCGACCCCGCTCCCTCTGCCAGTGCCGGCGGCGGCGGGCACGACGGCGGGATCGCGCAGCCAGGCGGGGGGCAGCAGCACAACTGCCCCGGCAGCGGCTCCTCGCAGCAGGGAAGGCAGGTGGAGAGGTTCGCGGCGGCGCGGACGCCACCCTCTCCGCCCTCCGCCTCGCCGCCCTCCGCCCCGCCGCCCTCCGTCCTGCCGCCCTCCGCCCCGCCGCCCTCCGCCGCCAGTGAATCAGCCGCCGCATCGGCCGACACGTGCCTGCAGTCGTCCAGGGCGGCGGGCGGCATCCAGTCTTGTATTGCCGTCCCGCCCCAGTTCGTGCTGATGAGGCCGATCGGGGTCTTCCTGGCCGCCTGCAGCGCCCTGCCAAACAGGTAGCAGACCGCGGACATGTACAGCCAGTTGTCGTCATTCGCTCCGCCGGCGCGGGGGGCGTTCATCGAGATGGAGACGTTGCTCGCCACCGACCACGGCAGCTCGACTCCGTCCACCCAGTCGCCCCTGTTGGTGCTCTCGCCGAGCTCCTGCAGCGGCCTCTGCGCCGTGAGTTTGCGCGTGGTGAAGAGCCGGATCTCGGGGTGGTTATTTGCGTCTTGCACCAGGTCTGCGCCGCCAAACGAGTTCTCGACGAGGAAGGCCATGTTGGACTGGCCAGAGCAGAGCCAGACCTCGCCAAAGAGGACGTCGAGGAGTGTGGCGTGAGCTTCCGAACCCATCCTCGCCGTGACGCTGTACTGCACCGCGGAGCCGTCGGGCCGCTTCTGCGCTGCCACGGCTGGCAGTAGGACGGACCAAACCAGGGCGGTCGCGTTGAAGCGCGCCAGCGAAGCTTGAGCGGTGAAGTTGTTGACGGCGATGGGTGTCGATGCAGCGTCGGCGGCAAGCTCGATTGCCACGGCAGTGGCGCTCGCCGGCGCGAAGCCCCACAGCGATGCACGCGCTGGCGCCTGCTGAAGGACCATGTGCGAGCCGAACGAGGCGGCGAAGGAGAGTGCGACCATGAGGCAGCGAAGGCGGCGACTGGCGGAGGCAGTTGCTGCCCCGACTGAGGCAGCCGGTGATGGCCACCAACGCCGGAAGAAAGAATTCTTAAGGGCGCCTTTCTCACAGCACACTGGCACAACAAGGGCGCAGACTGGCGCGGACTGGCACACACACAGGCTCACCACCGGAGCCGCCTAAGCGACTCCGTTAAGAACGGCAATGCACTCCGCACCATGCACAATGCCGCTCTCCCCGCACGCTAGCTCGTTCACCGTCTGCCACGCCACGGCGGTGTGGAGGACGACAGACAAGCGCTGCATCTGCAGCCCGTGCCAGTTCTTGGTGGTCCATGTGACCTCGTCCAGGTGCTGAGCGTGCGAAAGTTTGTTGCTCAGCTGGTTCGCCGCCTCCCTCAGGGTGCTGCGAACCTCCTTTCCAAAGCCTCCGAAAGCCTCAAAATCAAACAAACGTAGATCGCAATCCTGCTGCCGCGCAAAGGGGTAATCGCCAGGCTGCTCCTTGAGCTTTCCCTTGGGGGCATCCTCCTCCTCCCCCTCCTCCCCCTCCTCCTCGGCCTCCTCCTCCTCCCCCGCCACCGCCGCTGCCGTCGCTTCCGACGGAGACCACTTGCCGCGCCCTTTGACCAACTTGAGCAGCCCGGTCTCCGTGTTGCCAAAACGCACATAGGCCCCCTTCCAGCCGAGCTCTCCGTCGCCGGTCGTGTCCTTGCCCGTGCTCGCAAGCGAGCTCGTGAGCTTCAAATCGGCAACAAGGCGCCTGTGCCCCCTGCCGATGTTTGCCGCCGCCACGTCAGGTTGTTTTGGATTACTGTAACTGAGGTGTGCAGTCGGCTCCATCTCGATGATCATGCCCCACGCCGAGCGGAGGCATTTGACCAAACGTTTGAGTAGAAATTTGTGTCTTGTAGCATGCTTTGACCGAGGGTTAACCATCGCGGCGTCGCCAAGGCGGCGGGAGGGTGAGGCGAGGGTGACGGCGGTGGATCACGAGGAAGTAGGAGGTCGAGCGCGAGCGTGCGAGCGAGCGGCGAGTGAGCGGCTAGGCGGCGGGAGGGTGAGGCTTGTTGACGGCGATGGGTGTCGATGCAGCGTCGGCGGCAAGCTCGATTGCCACGGCAGTGGCGCTCGCCGGCGCGAAGCCCCACAGCGATGCACGCGCTGGCGCCTGCTGAAGGACCATGTGCGAGCCGAACGAGGCGGCGAAGGAGAGTGCGACCATGAGGCAGCGAAAAGGGGGTAGGCAGCGTCAAAAGAAGAAAACGCGGGCCAACCACAGCGTGTCAGAATGAAGGAGACGCCTTCGCTTGACCTTGCCTGCCGTGGAGCACTCGCTTGCTTTGGTCGCATTATCGCAGCGCCTGCCGGCCCCGCCATCCATGCTGTCGCTACTACTACCAGCACTCATTTCCGTGAATGTGAACCTCGCCATTCTCACCTATCAGTCGGACGCGCGCTTCACGTGGGCCGAAACTTGCGTCGCCGAGTGGGTCAACGGCACGTGCTGGCTTGCAGAGCCGATGCAGGCGGTCGTCGCGGCCGCTTTGACGGCAGTGACGGACTTCAACTCGCGAGACGCTGCTGCTCTGCCCGTGCTCGGGTCCTTGGGAGCGTGCGACAAGCAGCTCCAGTTTCGGCTGCTCGACAGCGGCGGCACAGCTGCCAAGTCGGTCCGAGCGCTGGGAGACTTGTCTGACACAGACGTGGTCATCGGCGCCGTTCGTAGCCGTGTCACCGCCACCACTGCGGCCATCACCGGTGCGCTCGACATCCCGCAGATCTCGTACTGGTCAACCTCTCCCGATCTGCGCGACCCTATTCTTTTTCCGCGCTTCATGAGGACCATCCCCTCGACCCTAGCTCCCGCGTCAGACCTCTGCTCCTTTTGGAAGGACGAGCTAGGGCTTGCGACCGTGGCTGTGCTCTATATGCAAACCGCGTACGGGCGCGCCTACGAGGAGGCAGCGAAGGACGCCTGTCTTGGCCTCGGGTTGACGTTTGTGAGCAGAGACATCCCCGACTTCTTTGAGGGCTCAAGCAGCCAGCAATCGATTCGTTCCGCTGTCGCCAGCCTGAGCGAGAGCGGAGCCAAGGCAGTGCTAGTCCTTGCTTCCCTACCAGTGCTCGAATTTATCGTAGAAGTTGCGCTCGACACCGGCCTGCTCCGAGCTGGCGTCTCCTGGGTCTTCGCTGACAGCGTTTTGCCGCACCAACTGGACGATTTGAGCGAGAAGGCGCGGGCCGCGCTGAACGGCAGCCTGAGTATCAAGGCGGTCGGTGCGACCGACGGCAACCTGCAGTGGACCAAGTTCGCAAACGAGCGCTGGGCGACGCTTGAGCCCGGAGACTTCAACCCGTCCTTGCCTGCCGACTGGCAGATCCGCGGCGACTTCTTCAGCACCGTCGACCCACACACGAGTACAGTGCTACGCAATGGCGGTGCGTTTGCTTACGATGCTATCATAGCGGCAGGGCTGCTGGCGTGCGAGGTGGCCCCGATGGGCAAAGTGCCAGCCTCATTCGGCACGCAGTTCTGGGCGTCCAAGCAGAGCCTGTCGTTTGACGGCCTTACTGGGCGCGTGCAGTTCGACGAGAAGGGCGACAGGGGCAATGCGAACGTTCTCCTGTTCAACCTGCTCGACCAAGGCGGCTTCTCCGAGAAACGGGTAGCGCAGTTCGACAACGGCGCGTGCACTTGGGACGGCGGATCGCGCGAGAGCAGCGGCGTGGTCTTCAACTTCGGAAAGGGCGAACCGCTTTTTGACGCGTCGCCTCCGCCGCCGCTCCCACCGCCACTGCCGCCGTCGACCCCGCCCCCCCCGCCGCTTCTTCTTGAGGACGGCGAGAACGGTCTCCCCCCCTATCTCCTGGTAATCATCGGCGTCCTGGCGTCCGTCGGTCTGATGCTGTGCCTGTTCTTCGCACTATGCCGCAGACACCCCGCCAACGTGGCGCCCAACGATGAGCTCCATCGCATGGAGTCGGAGATAACAGAGGTGTTCAAATGCATGTCTGGTCGCTTCAATGCCGAGGAGGAAACGTTGGCGAGCATCCTCGACTCCTACGACCGCTTCGCCTCGGCGCCACGCGAGCTCGTTTTCGGCCGCCCTGCCCAGGCGGCACTAGGCGTCGAGGCCTATATGTGCGTGCCAGACAATATCGTGCACCAGGGCCGGATCGACGGGACTGCGGCCATCGTGAGCGAGGTAAATGCGACCCATCGCCGGATCGCCGCACACTCTCGCACTCACCCTCTCATCCTAGTTGCCTCTCCCTGCAGGTAAGCCTCGCCGGAACGGACGTCGACAAGGAGTGCCTCGCCTATGTTCTCTACGCCGAGGCGGGTTCGAGCGACCTCACCTTTCAGGGCGGCCTCAAGCGCGACTGCGACGACAAAGGCGCTGTGCTGGAGTCGCGCACTATTTGCGACGGCGCGGTAAGACGCGGCATGCTCCTTCGCGACTTTGTGACGCACGAGCACTCGCGGCTCGCCAACCTCGAGCAGGCGCACGTCGTCGCCCTGCGGCTGTACACCACCGCCGCCTTCCAGTCGATCAACAACCCCCTCCGAGACTGGGGGCGGTACGAGCGGGGGGAGCCCCACCCGCTGCCCGCGACGGTCGCGCTGCTCCGGGACGCCCTGACGAAGCTCCGCTCGGTGGAGGCCGAGGTCAGCCGCGAGAGCGCCAGCTCGCAGCTCCTCCTCTACCGCGGGATGAAGGACGTGGCCGCGCCCGACAGCTTCATGGCCGACGGCGGCACGGAGCTCGCCCCCATGTCGACGACGTCCGACCTGAGCGTCGCGCTGCGCTACTCGGCGAGCCGCACGATCACCTCTAAACATGTGCTGCTGCGGCTGATCACCGACTCCTTCTACGACCGCGGGCCCAACGTGTCCTTTCTGTCCGCGTTTCCAAACGAGGCGGAGTACCTGTTCCCACCGCTGACCTATCTGCAGCCAACCGGCCGCACCGAGACGGTGGCCGCGTGCGGTACGCCGGCTGGCCTCCAGCTGGGCCGGCGAGCGTGTACGATGTCTGCGCCGGCCGCCTCGCCTTCTCTAGCTGCCTGTCGCCGCTCTTTGCCGCCTTCATGCTGGGATCGGCCGCTCACTGCCAGCAGAGCAGGCAGAGGGCGACGGGCGCAACCGTTTGTGCCGGCGGCGGTGGTGGTGGGGTTGGTGGTGACGTGCGTGCAGGTGGGGGGCCCTTACTCGCCTTCTTCTCATCGCGAGCGATGGCGTCCGTCGGCGCGCTCTCGCTGCAGGTGTACGTGTTCCAGGAGCCGACACACAACCTGTGGCTGATGCTGGAAGGGCCAAATCTGCGAGTTGGCAACCCCCAGTTCGGACCATACCTCGTATTTTTCCTTCTCTCTCTGTGGATCCTCGCGGCTGCCTTTGCCACATACGTCGAGGGGCCATTCATGCGAGCGATGGCGAGCAAGTGGAAGCGCGCCCCGCCAGCCGAATGGACTGTCCGCGCGGGCAACAGGCTGCTCGGCACGGTCGCCGCTGTCTACTGGAGCCTGTCTGTCGGAGTGCTGGTGGCCGGGTGCAGCCTGGCCTACGCGGCCCTCTCTTATAGGTTGTAAATGTAGGTTGGAGTTGCGGTGGTTCTCTGACTTCCAAGAGTGGAGCCGAGCGAACTGACACAGTACAGTACACACGACAGTCGTCACACTTAGGTAATAGTCACTTACACACGTATTCCCTAGCTTATTCCGCCTCGACTCTTTCGGACTTCGGAAACACCTGCGCATCCCAGTACCCCCGCATCTCCGCCCCAAGCCGCCGCCGCGTCGCCTCGAGCGCCTCCAAGTCGTTGAGCCACGCGGCGTGCGCGATGAGCGGCTCCGCGTCCGGCGGCGCCGGGCCCGCCACCAGGCTCGCGAAGCGAGACTGCTCCAGGCGGTGGAAGAGCGTCTCGGCCTGCGTGACGCGCATCGACGTCAGCTCGGACTTGATTCCGGAGCGCTCCCGGCGGCTGTACCGGAGGGCGGCGCTCGCCTTGGCCGAGAGGGGCGCCGGTCCGACGATGTCGCGCAGCAGCAGCTGCTCCGCCCCCTCTCCGGGCCGAGGCGCGAGCAGGACTCCTGCGGCCGGAAGGCTGGCACCGTCGCGAGGCAGGTAGGAGAGGCGGCCGCCGCCGCGCTTGACGGGCCGCGCGATCCCGTCCTTGCGCGGGTTGGCGACGGCCGCGGCGCAGCGCAGCCGCAGGTTCGAGTCCGACGAGACGAGGACCACCGGCTCGGCGCGGCGCGCGCAAAAGTAGGTGGAGCAGACAATGGTGTCGTCCGCCTCCATGTTCGGCCCGGCGAAGCAGACGAGACAACGCGTGCCCTCGAGCGCATAGGTGCACGCCTGGGGTCCGTGATCCACCGCGAGCACGACGGCAGGCCGGCCAGGCAGACTGGAGGCCCACCAGACGAGGCCGGCGACCGCCTCGTCGACGTCCCGGTCAAAGCGCCGGCCACCACGCACATTGTTGACGTCCACGATGACGAAATCACGGCGCTGCGGCTGCGGCGGCGGAGGAGGAGGAGGAGCACGAGCAGAGCGGCGCCGGCGCCAGAGCACGGCGAGGAGGAGGCAGGCAAAGAGCAAGAGATCGATGCCGATTACGGCCCAGACGAGGCTGCTGGGCATCTCCGCCAGCACTGCTGCACCACCTGGTTAGCCCTTAGTCAGCCTGCTTCAGGCTCGGCTGGCTAAAAATGCAGTAGGTCCCACGCCCCAGAAAAAAGGGAAAAAAAGAAGAAAATCTCCGAAGATTCTCGAGGTTCTCGAGGTGGATATCCTTTGGCCGCGTTGGGTAGCGAGGATTGGTGTAACCCGAGCCACGGAGGCGTGTTTTCTGAATTTCCTAAGAGTTTTACAACAAAAGGCGGTCGCACGACACGATTCACGCGACAGGCGAGGCGCGGGCGACGGCTTCCTCAGAAGCCGTCGCCCGCACCACAGGAGCAGTCACACCACTCCCACCCCGGCGCCCACCCACTCTCCACCCCGACATCCCCACCCCACCCCACAACCCCGCCCCCCCCCCGACCCGAGCAACCCCGCCCCAACCCTTGACTATTTCACGTTTTGAGCGCAATATTGAATTTTGAATGATTGCTGAACATTTCGAACATCACAGCCACAGGCTCGGGCGCTCGGCCGCCCGCGCCCCGCGGGCGCGGCCGACGACGCAGTCGCAGCAGTGACGGTCGGCTCCCCGCGGCGCATCTGTGCCGCCAACACTCTACCCCTTATGAGCCTCTCGTGTCGGAGCCGATCGCTCTGTGACCCCCCCAGCTCAATGCGTCCATATCCTTGCATGGCGTTGCACCGACCTAACTAACTTGATTTGCCAACAATACACCTAGAGAGAGACGGGATCTTCGGCAAACGAAACAAGTTCAACCTGCTTCTCCACGAGACATTCGGCGGCGGCTTCTCGCCGCCTGCAGTTGCAAAGATCAACCGCCTTGCGCGCAAGGCTCAACGCTCGGGCGTTGACCGCACCGCGTACCCTCCCCACTCCCGCCTCTCATTTGTGTCACACCACGCGGAACGCATCTCCATCGCTTCGGTGAAGGGGGTGAACCGTGCCATCCTCGATCGCCGTGCTAAGCTCGCTTCCGAGCTCTCACGCCGCGCGTAGGGCCCCTAGGGGCCTAGAGAACACAACCCCCTCTCTCTTTTCTCCCAGTAAGCTAAAAGTACACCTACAGACCTAACTAACTGCTAAATCCCGTCGGCCAGGCGGCAAAACTCGCGCGTCCATCGGCCAGAAAGAACAAAGCAGATCCCCTCACATGCTGCCGCTCTGCGCGGCGCCCCTGGCATCAGAAAGCGCTGCCTGCGACCTCAGCTCAAAGGTCTTCCGCGACCCTCACATCGACTTTGCGTATGGAGGCTCCGCCGACCTCCGCGGCCGTCCCAACGCGCTCTACAACTTTCTGTCTGCGCCGGGCCTTTCAGTCAACGTGAAGACGGAGGAGGCCGTGTTCAAGATCCATGATGGCGCACTAACAATCAACGGCTCCTTCCTCACCGAGGCGCACGTGATTGCGCGTTTCGCTCCTCAGAGGAGCGCGACCGCCTCATTTTGGGCGTCAGAGCTCAACCCGGCCAACTTCGGCTGGAAAGTGATCAATGGAACTTGCGTCGGTCGGGGTTACCAGTTTGGGAACCGCGGTCACAAGGAATGCTTTGATCTAAAAATGTCGATGGGCTACTCGAGCGCCACATTTGAGCTCGGAAACTGGACCGTGAAGGTGCACGGCAGCCGCTCGTGCAAGGGCTGTCTGGTCGCGGGCCCCGAGCACCGCCTGGACATTGGCTTCACAGCGAGAGGCGACGCGCCGGCCCGCGACAGGCCGCACGGCATCGTTGGGCAGTCCTATGCCACGCCGGGGCTCGAGCGGCACGGCAAGAAGGACCTCTACCCTTTTTCAGGCTCCTACACCACCAGCGCCCAGGCGGAGGGCGCCATCGAGGGCACGGTGTCAGATTACGAGGTGGCGAGCCCTTACGCGACCGAGTTTGCCTTTTCGCGCTTCAACGCGGCCAGGGGCGCCCCCGCGCCTGCAAAAGCCACCGACGTGGTCGACGCCTCGTCCATCGACCGCGTCGCCGACCCCTCCACCGAGGCTCAGCGCCGCCGCCTCTCCGAGGCGGATGGATTAGGCGAGGAAAAGGGCTGGGAAATCAAAGAAAGACCGAGCATCGACACACGCAGTAATTTTGAGTTTGTCGACCGTGCGGCAGGCGGGTTCACAGCAGCCGGGAAACTGGGAAGCGTGAGGTTCTACGTGCAAAATCCTGGCAGCCAGGGGTTCCGGTTCCGCATCTACCGACCTACGCAGCCGGGACAATATCGAACTGGGTTTAAGTACATTGGAGAGACGGAGGAGATCGACACACCGAATGTTGGCGTCATGGAGTACACGTTCTCCCAACAAGTTCCGTTCTTGCCTGGTGATTACGTCGGTTGGGCTCACACACGCCAGGGAGTCTTTCCTTACACCGATGGAGAACACCCTTGCAGAGTCTCCTGGAACATTGGCATCAATAGTCTTGATTGCGACGCCAATGGGTATCAGCCAGAGGCTTCGCGCTGCTACTCTTATTCCATCACAACAGTCCCAGCATATGCAGGTGATTACGACGACGCTCAAATGTGCGGTGAAGCGGTGCCACAAGGCTTGCCGGAAAAACCGGAAGCCCCACCACCTGGAGCCCCACCACCTGGAGCCGCCCCACCACCTCTGGGAGCTGCTGTCGCCGATCCACACTGCTAACCGTAGCTTCTGAGA
>NW_005200579.1:0-1719 GCF_000372725.1 Emiliania huxleyi CCMP1516
CTGTTCAGTTTTCAAAGGCAAAACACGACGCTCTGCGGCTGGTGGTGGTGCACCCCTCACACTGACACATTCCCCTCATCCCCTTGCCCTTGGCCCTGAGCACATCTACCTGCGAGCTAGTCTCTCCGCATTCTCTCCCCTAGTCATCCGCCCACGGCAGTGTCAGCAGTGTTTTAAAATGCTTTTCTTCGAGAGAGCTTTTTTGTAACATTCTTTTCTTCCGGGGTGGGGTGGGGTGGGGTGGCGGATGGGTGTCGGACGGAGGGGAATTCGGACGCCGGCTCTTGTGGCGAGAACGATGGCTTCTAAGGAAGCCGTCGTCTGCGCCTTGTCCGTCGTGTGAATCGTGCGGGGTTGTGTTTTTGTGTGAATCGTGCGTGTGCGAGAACCAAGCTCGGGAAATTCTTTTCTTCGCACAGTGCCAGTGCGCGCCAATCCCGTGCCCAGTGTTACACCAATCCTCGCTACCCAACGCGGCCAAAGGATATCCACCTCGAGAACCTCGAGAGTGCCCAGTGTCGGTGTCGTGGGTGTGAGTGAGTGAGTATTCTTGATACGAAACCACGACGACACACACCAGTCGACTCGCATCGGTTGCCTCCATGAACGGCGGAGCTATTCTCGCGTCCACACCACACCTGGCTCCAACGTGGACACGCCCATAGCTGGGGACACTACTAGGTCATGCATGGCATCAGAAGTTTTATCTCTGGGCCCCGAAACGCATCTCTAGCAGCGTCGTTACGCATGCGCGCCCTCCCCTCCTGGGCGCATGCGCCTCACGACTCGCCAGAGCATAAGCCCTTGGTGTGCGACTAGACGAGTTTTTCGCCATCGCAGCGAGCAGCAAGCCGCCCGCCGCAGCAGCCGGAGGCATCGCCGCAGCACTGTCTGCGCCGCGGCCCCGCACCCGTCGACGAAGCTCCCCCCGCGGAAGACCGCGCGTAGCGACGCCTTGGCGATCGAGATGAGCGCGCTTGAAGCCCGCCCACCTACTGCCCCTGAGAGTTGGTTACGAGTGGGATCGGCTCCCCCCCTTGGGATCGAAGCTTCCACGACCTCGCACCCAACATCACAGGCGGGATCAGAGAGAGACTCCACACCGGACACCGCCCGGGCACAGACCCCCTACCCGTCGGATCGCACAGGGCCCCCTCGGAGCAGCAATCGTGCTCTGTACTGCTACGCATATGCAAGGAGGCCCATGTGCATACGCATCACATTACGCCCTCTCGGGAATACGTAAACTCGGTGCGTGTGCGTCACTTGCCAGTCCAAATGCGTCGCATTACGCAGCCCGTCGAACGCCTCCCCCTTCAAAAATAAATAAAAAACGTCAATACATACATCGATATACACGTATTCATCGCGTGCGTGACGGTGCGATGGCCCTGTGGTTGCCTCATACGTACCACGTGTCACGTATACGGATTATGGATCTCCGCCGGTGCGCCGCGGCCCGCGGGGGGGGCGGGGCGTCTTCGACGTATCACGTATCCGCATTACGCATACGTCCTTTTCACCGCAAAGCTTTGCCCGGGGGACGGTGCAATGGCCCGCGTGGCGGGTGCCTACGTACCACGTGTCACGTTTACGGATTACGTATATCTCGCCCCGCGCGCCCCCGAGCCATCCCCCCCCCTGGCTTACGTATCACGCATACGCATCCCCCGCCGCCCCCTTCCCCGCCGCCCTTTCTATGATCGGTCCCAGTCACGA